>NC_084580.2:25290000-25342500 GCF_033978685.3 Nerophis lumbriciformis
GAAATATATAAAAAATACACAATTGAATTAGGACATTTATCAAAAAGAAGAAAACAAAAAACTGAAAAAATATTTTAAAGTAGGTATAACTATATTAGGTATAAATATTAATTTATTAATTCATATTAAACAAATCACATATTTATATCTTAAATGATATTTTGGTGCAATTACCCTGTATATAAATATGCTGAAATACCAAATGTATATCTATCCGTTGAAATAAAATTGTATATATTTTTTAAAATATTTTATGCCCTTTTGTGAAAGAATAACCTGTTTTTATGGCAAAAACACAAAATATGTAAAAATAAGTAAAATATTTGAGTAAAGTAATTAGCAAGTAAACTTTTTAAGTAAAATGTTTTTCTTTCATTGATAAAAACATATATAATTTGTATAAATTATTTAAATTAATACTTTAAATAAAATAAGAAAATATCTAAATCTATGTTGTATGAGATGTAAACAAAAAGATACTTACAATTTTATTGAAATTAATAAATTAAATGAAGAAAATAAATTATATTTATACATAAATGAAAGTATAATATATATATATATATATATATATATATATATATATATACTAAAATAAAATTAATACAATAATACCTAAATAAAATAAGAAAATATTTAAATCTATTGTATTATATTTAAATAAAGATACTTACAATTTTATTGAAATTAATAAATGAAATGAAGAGAATATATTCTATTTATATGTAAATAAAAGTATAATTTACTAAAATAAAAGTAATACATTAATACCTAAATAAAATAAGAAAATATTTAAATCTCTTGTATTATGTTTAAATAAAGATACTTACAATTTTATTAAAATTAATAAATGAAATGAAGAAAATATATTCTATTTATACATAAATGAAAGTATAATATGTACTAAAATAAAACTAATACAATAATAGCTAAATAAAATAAGAAAATATTTAAATCTGTTGTATTATATTTAAATAAAGATACTTACAATTTTATTAAAATTAATAAATGAAATGAAGAAAATATATTCTATTTATACATAAATGAAAGTACAATATATACTAAAATAAAACTAATACAATAATACCTAAATAAAATAAGAAAATATTTAAATCTGTTGTATTATATTTAAATAAAGATACTTACAATTTTATTAAAATTAAGAAATGAAATGAAGAAAATATATTCTATTTATACATAAATGAAAGTACAATATATACTAAAATAAAACTAATACAATAATACCTAAATAAAATAAGAAAATATTTAAATATGTTGTATTATATTTAAATAAAGATACTTACAATTTTATTAAAATTAATAAATGAAATGAAGAAAATATATTCTATTTATACATAAATGAAAGTATAATATATACTAAAATAAAACTAATACAATAATACCTAAATAAAATAAGAAAATATTTAAATCTGTTGTATTATATTTAAATAAAGATACTTACAATTGTATTGAAATTAATAAATGAAATGAAGAAAATATATTCTATTTATACATAAATGAAAGTATAATATATACTAAAATAAAACTAATACAATAATACCTAAATAAAATAAGAAAATATTTAAATCTGTTGTATTATATTTAAATAAAAATACTTACAATTTTGTTAAAATTAATAAATGAAATGAAGAAAATATATTCTATTTATACATAAATGAAAGTACAATATATACTAAAATAAAACTAATACAATAATAGCTAAATAAAATAAGAAAATATTTAAATCTGTTGTATTATATTTAAATAAAGATACTTACAATTTTATTAAAATTAATAAATGAAATGAAGAAAATATATTCTATTTATACATAAATGAAAGTATAATATTTACTAAAATAAAACTAATACAATAATACCTAACTAAAATAAGAAAATATTTAAATATGTTGTATTATATTTAAATAAAGATACTTACAATTTTATTAAAATTAAAATTAATAAATGAAATGAAGACAATATATTTTATTTATGTGTAAATAAAAGTATAATATACTAAAATAAAAGTAATACAATAATACCTAAATAAAATAAGAAAATATTAATATCTGTTGTATTATATGTAAATAAAGACACTTACAATGTTATTGAAATTAATAAATGAAATTATAAGAATATATTCTATTTATTTGTAAATAAAAGTGTAATATGTATAATGTATACAAAATAAAACTATAATACATTAATAACATTAAGAAAATATTGAATGCTACTATTTTATGTTATGACATTAACATTTAAAATAGTCCAAATTACACAATGAATATTTAACAACTAAAATATATATTATGTGTATTTACTATGAAAATATGACAAAAATGTCTACTTAATAGAAACTATTTGAAATGGATTTTAACTATTAAAAATGTAACATTGTATGCTAATAATAACTATTTACATGTGTGTGCATGTTGTGCTCAGATGTTAGCGACTGAAAGACAAAAGAGTTTCCTGCGAGAAGCAATAAACGCTGAAAGGTGCGAAAGTGATAAAAGGTGAGTGTTGGGCTGGAAAGGAGCTTTAGAGACAAAGTTTAAAGTTTGGCATTAAGTTGTATTCTAACAAGATTAAAATATATTTGTCCTGGAGATTAGCATACTTAAGTCTCCCCTTGTGGGCCGGCTGCAGCCAGCTTTGATCAGCTTGGCTCCTCGTCTAAAGGCCGCCTGTGAAATCGCTCTGATGTCAAAAACCTGGCTCCGCCTCCCGCGCTTTCAGCCTGTAATTATATTTCCGCCTTAAACCCCCACCCCCCCCCGCCCTCATTTTGACTAGGAAGCGTTTAGGGAACTAAAGCGGCCTGACTCGGCGAGGGGGAAGGGAACTCGCCTTTTGTCCGCCGAGACCTCGCGACTTTTGACGCGTTTTTAAGTCGCTTCGTCTGCCCTTTAAACCACAACACAGGTAGAGGAAAAACTACATTCATTGCAGAGAGGCACCACTAAACCAGTGACCGTGGTCTTAAAGTTATGCTAGTTTTAGGGAACGTTAAAGGTCCCGGGGTTTTTAAAGCCTTTTTTAAAAGCATCCACAGTCTGTGGTGCCCTCAGGTGGTCAGGGAGAGCGTTCCACAGAGCAGAAAGCCCGGTCTCCCATTGTTCGTAGCCTTGTCCTCGGAGGTTGGAGGAGGTTAGCCTGTCTGTATTTATGCTCTTTTGTCAAAGGGCCCGGGGACCCAAAAGGGTCCCAGTCAATCAAGTGTTAAAAACGAGTCAGATATTTTTTTTAAAAAATGCTGAAATATCATAATTATTTCTATCTGTTGACATAAAATATTTTTTTAATATTTTATGCCCTTTTTATCACCATTAGGGCTTTCCTCAAGCTTGGTGAACGTTAAAGGTCCCAGGGACCCAAAAGGGTCCCAGTCAATAAACTGTTAAAAATAAGTCAGATATCTATTTATTTTTATTATTTTTTTTGCCAAAATATCTATAGATAACCTTTAGATTTATTTAACATATTAAATATAATTATTTTTTTAATGTATGTTTTATGCCCTTTTTTGTTAAATAATACCCTGTTTTTTTATGACAAAAACACAAAATATGCAAGATTTATCCCCAAAAAATTTCTAAGTCAAATATTTGAGTAAGTAATTGTAGTTTTAAATAGGTCAAAACACCAAAACAATATTTTTGTAACCATTAGGGCTTTCCTCAAGTTAAAGGTCCCACAGTCATTCAAGTGTTAAAAACCAGTCAGATATTTAAAAAACAAGCTTAAATATCAACATTAGATCTATGCGTTGACATAAAATGTTTAAAAAAAAATTAATACTTTAATAGTAATAATGGATTTTATTTGTAAAAGCACTTTACTATGAGCAAACAACCTCAAATTGCAACAGTGTATTAAAAAATAAAAATAAATAAAAGTAAAAACTTGAACAGCCTAATAACTAGAACGCATATATCTAAAAATAAAAAAAAGCTTTTTTAAAAAGAAGGGTTTTTAAGCCTTTTTTAAAAGCATCCACAGTCTGTGGTGCCCTCAGGTGGTCAGGGAGAGCGTTCCACAGAGCAGAAAGCCCGGTCTCCCATTGTTCGTAGCCTTGTCCTCGGAGGTTGGAGGAGGTTAGCCTGTCTGTATTTATGCTCTTTTGTCAAAGGGCCCGGGGACCCAAAAGGGTCCCAGTCAATCAAGTGTTAAAAACGAGTCAGATATTTAAAAAAAAAAAAATGCTGAAATATCATAATTATTTCTATCTGTTGACATAAAATAGTTTTTTTAATATTTTATGCCCTTTTTATCACTATTAGGGCTTTCCTCAAGCTTGGTGAACGTTAAAGGTCCCAGGGACCCAAAAGGGTCCCAGTCAATAAACTGTTAAAAACAAGTCAGATATCTATTTTTTTTTTTTTTTTTGCCAAAATATCTACAGATAACCTTCAGATTTATTTAACATATAAAATATATATATATTTTTTTTTTTATGTATGTTTTATGCCCTTTTTTGTTAAATAATACCCTGTTTTTTTATGACAAAAACACAAAACATGCAAGATTTATCCCCAAAAAATTTCTAAGTCAAATATTTGAGTAAGTAATTGTAGTTTTAAATAGGTCAAAACACCAAAACAATATTTTTGTAACCATTAGGGCTTTCCTCAAGTTAAAGGTCCCACAGTCATTCAAGTGTTAAAAACCAGTCAGATATTTAAAAAACAAGCTTAAATATCAACATTAGATCTATGCGTTGACATAAAATGTTTAAAAAAAAATTAATACTTTAATAGTAATAATGGATTTTATTTGTAAAAGCACTTTACTATGAGCAAACAACCTCAAATTGCAACAGTGTATTAAAAAAATAAAAATAAATAAAAGTAAAAACTTGAACAGCCTAATAACTAGAACGCATATATCTAAAAATAAAAAAAAAGCTTTTTTAAAAAGAAGGGTTTTTAAGCCTTTTTTAAAAGCATCCACAGTCTGTGGTGCCCTCAGGTGGTCAGGGAGAGGGTCCCAGGCAATCAAGTGTTAAAAACGAGTCAGATATTTAAAAAACAAGCTGAAATATCAACATTAGATCTATGCGTTGACATAAAATGTTCAAATTTTTTTTAATACTTTATGCTCTTTTGTCAAAAGTCGTGGGGACCCAAAAGGGTCCCAGTCAATCAAGTGTTAAGAACAAGTGAGATATATTTTTTTTTAAATCTGCTGAAATATGAACCTTAATCTATCTGTTGACATAAAATGTTTAAATGTTAAATATTCTAAATATTTTATGCCCTTTTGTCAAAGGTCCCGGGGACCCAAAAGGGTCCCAGTCAATCAAGTGTTAAAAATTAGTCAGATATGCTGCAATATCATAATTATTTCTATCTGTTGACATAAAATAGTTTTTTAATATTTTATGCCCTTTTTATCACCATTAGGGCTTTCCTCAAGCTTGGTGAACGTTAAAGGTCCCAGGGACCCAAAAGGGTCCCAGTCAATAAACTGTTAAAAATAAGTCAGATATCTATTTATTTTTATTATTTTTTTTTTGCCAAAATATCTATAGATAACCTTTAGATTTATTTAACATATTAAATATAATTATTTTTTTTAATGTATGTTTTATGCCCTTTTTTGTTCAATAATACCCTGTTTTTTTATGACAAACACACAAAAATTGCAAGATTTATCCCCAAAAAATTTCTAAGTCAAATATTTGAGTAATTGTAGTTTTAAATAGGTCAAAACACCAAAACAATATTTTTGTAACCATTAGGGCTTTCCTCAAGTTAAAGGTCCCACAGTCATTCAAGTGTTAAAAAACAGTCAGATATTTAAAAAAGAAGCTGAAATATCAACTTTAGATCTATGCGTTGACATAAAATGTGGGGGCGTGAGGTGTCAGGTGAAGGGGGGGCGTGAGAGGCAATTGCGTAATAGCATTTTTGGTGCTAGTAAAAAAAAACATTAACTACGGGAGGGTGCTGATAAAACTCTGTCACCTGGGGAGGCGTGAAAAAACTCACCTGTGGGGGGGGGGGGCGTGAGGTGTCGAGTGAAGGGGGGTGTGAGAGGCAATTGCGTAATAGCATTTATGGTGGTAGTAGAGGGCTAATTTGACACATACAAATAAAATAAATTCTTCTTTTTTTCTTTGCTCAAATCTCTCAATAATATATTAGTTATCTATCAATAACTGCGATGAGGTGGCGACTTGTCCAGGGTGTACACCGCCTTCCGCCCGATTGTAGCTGAGATAGGCTCCAGCGCCCTACGCGACCCCAAAGGGAATAAGCGGTAGAAAATGGATGGATGGATGGAAATAAAATAACATTGACTACAGGGGGGCGTGAAAAAACTCACCCGCGGGGGGGCGTGACGTGTTGAGTGAAGGGGGGGGGGGGGGTGAGAGGCAATTGCGTAATAGCATTCTTGGTGGTAGTAGAGGGCTAATTTGGCACATACAAATAAAATAACATTGACTACAGGGGGGCGTGAAAAAACTCACCTGCGGGGGGGAGGGCGTGAGGTGTCGAGTGAAGGGGAGTGTGAGAGGCAATTGCGTAATAGCATTTTTGGTGGTAGTAGAGGGCTAATTTGGCACATACAAATAAAATAACATTAACTACAGGGGGGCGTGAAAAAACTCACCTGTGGGGGGGGGGGGGCGTGAAAAAACTCACCTGTGGGGGGGGGCGTGAGGTGTTGAGTGAAGGGGGGTGTGAGAGGCAATTGCGTTATAGCATTTTTGGTGCGAGTAAAGAACTAATTTGGCGCATACAGATAAACACTAACTACAGGGGGGCGTGAAAAAACTCACCTGCGTGGGGTGTGGTGTGTCGAGTGAAGGGGGGGCGTGAGAGGCAATTGTGTGATAGCATTTTTGGTGCGAGTAAAGAACTAATTTGGCGCATACAGATAAAAAACACTAACTACGGGGGGGGCGTGAAAAAACTCACCTGCGTGGGGTGTGGTGTGTCGGGTGAAGGGGGGGCGTGAGAGGCAATTGTGTGATAGCATTTTTGGTGCGAGTAAAGAACTAATTTGGCGCATACAGATAAAATAACATTAACTACAGGGGGGTGAGGTGTCGAGTGAAGGGGGGCGTGAGAGGCAATTGTGTGATAGCATTTTTGGTGCGAGTAAAGAACTAATTTGGCGCATACAGATAAAAAACACTAACTACAGGGGGGGGCGTGAAAAAAACTCACCTGCGTGGGGGCGTGGGGTGTTGAGTGAAGGGGGGCGTGAGAGGCAATTGTGTGATAGCATTTTTGGTGCGAGTAAAGAACTAATTTGGCACATACAGATAAAAAACACTAACTACAGGGGGGGCGTGAAAAAACTCACCTGCGTGGGGTGTGGGGTGTTGAGTGAAGGGGGGTGTGAGAGGCAATTGTGTGATAGCATTTTTGGTGCGAGTAAAGAACTAATTTGGCGCATACAGATAAAATAACTAACTACAGAGGGGCGTGAAAAAACTCACCTGCGTGGGGTGTGGTGTGTCGAGTGAAGGGGGGGCGTGAGAGGCAATTGTGTGATAGCATTTTTGGTGCGAGTAAAGAACTAATTTGGCGCATACAGATAAAAAACACTAACTACAGGGAGGCGTGAAATAACTCACCTGTGTGGGGTGTGGGGTGTCGAGTGAAGGGGGGGTGTGAGAGGCAATTGTGTGATAGCATTTTTGGTGCGAGTAAAGAACTAATTTGGCGCATACAGATAAAATAACTAACTACAGAGGGGCGTGAAAAAACTCACCTGCGTGGGGTGTGGGGTGTCGAGTGAAGGGGGGCGTGAGAGGCAATTGTGTGATAACATTTTTGGTGCGAGTAAAGAACTAATTTGGCGCATACAGATAAAATAACATTAACTACAGGGGGGGTGAGGTGTCGAGTGAAGGGGGCGTGAGAGGCAATTGTGTGATAGCATTTTTTGGTGCGAGTAAAGAACTAATTTGGTGCATACAGATAAAATAACACTAACTACAGGGGGGGCGTGAAAAAACTCACCTGCGTGGGGTGTCGAGTGAAGGGGGGGCGTGAGAGGCAATTGTGTGATAGCATTTTTGGTGCGAGTAAAGAACTAATTTGGCGCATACAGATAAAATAACATTAACTACAGGGGGGGTGAGGTGTCGAGTGAAGGGGGGGCGTGAGAGGCAATTGTGTGATAGCATTTTTGGTGCGAGTAAAGAACTAATTTGGCGCATACAGATAAAAAACACTAACTACGGGGGGGGCGTGAAAAAACTCACCTGCGTGGGGTGTGGGGTGTCGAGTGAAGGGGGGGCGTGAGCGGCAATTGTGTAATAGCATTTTTGGGGCTAGTAAAAAAAACATTAACATTAACTAACTAACATTAACTATTTGGGGGGGGCGTGAGAGAAAATAGAAAAACTTTGTTTTAGCTGAGCTTTCTCATGCCAACCTGAAAAAATGAAATATTTGATGAAATAAACAATACATATACTACTAATGATCTTCTGTCAATACAGCATTCCAATGTTTGTACACAATACCTGCTAGATGTGTACACACAATACAAACATAGATGTGTACTCACAATACAAACATAGATGTGTACTCACAATACAAACATAGATGTGTACTCACAATACAAACATAGATGTGTACTCACAATACAAACATAGATGTGTACTCACAATACAAACATAGATGTGTACTCACAATACAAACATAGATGTGTACTCACAATACAAACATAGATGTGTACTCACAATACAAACATAGATGTGTACTCACAATACAAACATAGATGTGTACTCACAATACAAACATAGATGTGTACTCACAATACAAACATAGATGTGTACTCACAATACAAACATAGATGTGTACTCACAATACAAACATAGATGTGTACTCACAATACAAACATAGATGTGTACTCACAATACAAACATAGATGTGTACACACAATACAAACAGATGTGTACTCACAATACAAACATAGATGTGTACACACAATACAAACATAGATGTGTACTCACAATACAAACATAGATGTGTACTCACAACACAAACATAGATGTGTACTCACAATACAAACATAGATGTGTACTCACAATACAAACATAGATGTGTACTCACAATACAAACATAGATGTGTACACACAATACAAACATAGATGTGTACTCACAATACAAACATAGATGTGTACTCACAATACAAACATAGATGTGTACTCACAATACAAACATAGATGTGTACTCACAATACGAATAAGTGTTTATAGTTGTTAGTAAATATTGACTTTGTTGTTTGTTTGTTTGTTTGTTTGTTTGTTTGTTTGTTTTTGTTTTTTATGCTGAAATAAAATCCACAGCATGAATGAATGTTTTTGTATTGTGTTCACACTCCAACATGGAGGAATACTTCATATACTCTTGATATTACTACTTCACTATAGTCTGTTCACCACACTGCTGTGTACTTTGGAGCGTACTTAAGTGTGTATTTCAGCACTTACTTAAGTGCCTACTTAAGTGGGTATTTCAGCACATACTTAAGCACATACTTAAGTGTGTACTTGAGTGCGTCCTTATGTGTGTACTTGAGCGTGTATTTCAGCACGTACTTAAGTGTGCCTCACTTTATCAAGTGAACCTTTTTAAACGCCTCACCTTATCAAGTAAACCTTTAAACGCCTCACCTTATCAAGAGAACCGTTAAACATCTCACCTTATGAACTGAACCTCTACACACCTCACCTTTATGAAGTGAACCTTTACACACCTCACCTTATTAAGTGAGCCTTTAAACGCCTCACCTTATCAAGTGAACCTTTAATCACCTTACCTTATCAAGTGAACCTTTAAACACCTCACCTTATCAAGTGAACCTTTAAACACCTCACCTTATCAAGTGAACCTTTACGCACCTCACCTTATCAAGTGAACCTCTAAACACTGCACCGTATCAAGTGAACCTCTAAACACCTTATTTTATCAAGTGAACATTTAAACGCCTCACATTAACAAGTGAACCTTTAAACACCTCACCTTATTAGGTGAACCTTTAAACACCTCACCTTATTAGGTGAACCTTTAAACGCCTCACCTTATCAAGTGAACCCTTAATCACTTCACCTTATCACGTGAACCCTTAATCACCTCACTTTATCAACCGACCCTTTAAACGCCTCACCTTATCAAGGAACATTTAAACACCTCACATCATCAAGTGAACTTTTAAACACCTCACCTTATCAAGTGAAACTTTAAACACCTCATCTTATCAAGTGAACCTTTAAACACCTCACCTTATCAAGTGAACCTCTAAACACCTTATCTTATCAATTGAACCTTTACACACCTCACCTTATCAAGTGAACCTCTAAACACTGCACCGTATCAAGTGAACCTCTAAACACCTCATCTTATCAAGTGAACATTTAAACGCCTCACTTTATCAGGTGACCCTTTAAACGCCTCACATTAACAAGTGAACCTTTAAACACCTCACCTTATTAGGTGAACCTTTAAACGCCTCACCTTTTCAAGTGAACCCTTAATCACTTCACCTTATCAAGTGAACTTTTAAACGCCTCATCTTATCACGTGAACCCTTAATTGCCTCACCTTATCAACCGACCCTAACCTCTAAACACTGCACCGTATCAAGTGAACCTCTAAACACCTCATCTTATCAAGTGAACATTTAAACGCCTCACTTTATCAGGTGAACCTTTAAACGCCTCACATTAACAAGTGAACCTTTAAACACCTCACCTTATTAGGTGAACCTTTAAACGCCTCACCTTTTCAAGTGAACCCTTAATCACTTGACCTTATCAATTGAACTTTTAAACGCCTCATCTTATCACGTGAGCCCTTAATCGCCTCACCTTATCAACCGAGCCTTTAAACGCCTCACCTTATCAAGGAACATTTAAACACCACACATCAAGTGAAGTTTTAAACACCTCACCTTATCAAGGAACATTTGAACACCTCACCTTATCAAGTCAACCCTTAATCACTTCACCTTATCAAATGAACCTTTAAACGCCTCACCTTATCACGTGAATCCTTAATCACCTCACCTTATCAACCGACCCTTTAAACGCCTCACCTTATCAAGGAACATTTAAACACCTCACGTTATCAAGTGAACTTTTAAACACCTGACCTTATCAAGGAACATTTGAACACCTCTCCTTATCAAGTGAACATTTAAACACCTCACCTTATCGAGTGAACCCTGTTGCTTATCAAGTCATCTCAACTTTTCCAGTAAAATTTGAGGTGAATTCTGAGATTTAATGTTTTAAAATGACTAAAAATAATCCAAATAAGAAAACAAATGTTTGCATGTCAGCTTTTTATTTGATTCTTTTTGTGTTTTTTATTTTATTTTATTTGAGCAAACGTCCCCGCGGCCAACAAGTGTCCCAACACTTTATCAAAGGTGATAATAGAAACATGTTCAAATAGAAAACCTGAAGTAAAAAAATGTAAAAACAAGCTCGCTGCATTTTTATACACAGCAGGTGCGTCCAAACATGAAACTTTATGTCCATGCTCTAATACATCCCAAACTGTCCAGCAAATGTCCACTGTAGTGGACATTTGCTGTTTTTACAATAAAAATATCTCATTATTTTCATCACATTCATCCTTTGTTGTCGACTGATTTTGTTGGCAGCTCAGAAAAAAGCTTGGTGTTCTAAACACATACGTCCACTGCAGTGGACATTCGTGTTTGATGTCGAGCTATTTTTTTTTTGTCCACTGCAGTGGACGTTTGAGTTTTCCCTATTTAGTTTGTCAGCGTTCCAACACAAACTGCTTGTCATTCCAAACACAAACGTCCACTGCAGTGGACAAAAAATTGCTATTATGTAAAAGACTTATGTCCACTGCAGTGGACGTTTGTTTTTGCTCATTTAAAAAATATATATATCAGCGTTACGAAAAATAGCCCTATTATACAAACAAGCATTTTTATTTATTTTTTTTAAATGAGAAAATATTTTGTCCACTGCAGTGGACATATGTGTTTTAATTAAGAATATTTTGTTTGTCCACTGCAGTGGACATTGGTGCTAAGAATAACAAGCATTTGGGAACGCTGGAAAAGTAGAGACAACAAATGTCCAGTGTAGTGGACATTTGTGTTTTGCGTAAGAGTTTGTTTTGGTCCACTGCAATGGACGTTTTTGCTAAAAAAAATTACAAAAAAATAGCTTGTTATTCTAAACACACATGTCCACTGCAGTGGACGTATAGATCTTATTGAAAACACACACGTCCACTGCAGTGGACATAAAGTATTTCTTATTTAAAACACACACGTCCACTGCAGTGGACACAAAGCAGTTTGTATTTTAAAACACACATGTCCACTGCAATGGACACAAAGCAGTTTGTATTTTAAAACACACATGTCCACTGCAGTGGACACAAAGTAGTTTGTATTTAAAACACACACGTCCACTGCAGTGGACACAAAGTAGTTTGTATTTAAAACACACACGTCCACTGCAGTGGACACAAAGTAGTTTGTATTTAAAACACACACGTCCACTGCAGTGGACACACAGTAGTTTGTATTTAAAACACACATGTCCACTGCAGTGGACACACAGTAGTTTGTATTTAAAACACACATGTCCACTGCAGTGAACACAAAGTAGTTTGTATTTAAAACACACGTCCACTGCAGTGGACACAAAGTAGTTTGTATTTAAAACACACGTCCACTGCAGTGGACACAAAGTATCTTATATTAAACACACACATCCACTGCAGTAAACACAAAGTATCTTATTTAAAACACACATGTCCACTGCAGTGGACACAGTAGTTTGTATTTAAAACACACATGTCCACTGCAGTGGACACAGAGTATCTTATTTAAAACACACACGTCCACTGCAGTGGACACAAAGTAATTTATATTTAAAACACATGTCCACTGCAGTGGACACAACGTATCTTATTTAAAACACACATGTCCACTGCAGTGGACACAAAGTAGTTTGTATTTAAAACACACATGTCCACTGCAGTGGACACAAATTAATTTATATTTAAAACACATGTCCACTGCAGTGGACACAAAGTATCTCTTATTTAAAACACACATGTCCACTGCAGTGGACACAAAGTATCTCTTGTTTAAAACACACATGTCCACTGCAGTGGACACAAATTAATTTATATTTAAAACACATGTCCACTGCAGTGGACACAAAGTATCTCTTATTTAAAACACATGTCCACTGCAGTGGACACAAAGTATCTTGTTTGAAACACACATGTCCACTGCAGTGGACACAAAGTATCTCTTATTTAAAACACATGTCCACTGCAGTGGACACAAAGTATCTTGTTTAAAACACACACGTCCACTGCAGTAAACACAAAGTATCTTATTCAAAACACACATGTCCACTGCAGTGGACACAAATTAATTTATATTTAAAACACATGTCCACTGCAGTGGACACAAAGTATCTCTTATTTAAAACACACATGTCCACTGCAGTGGACACAAAGTATCTTGTTTAAAACACACATGTCCACTGCAGTGGACACAAAAGTATCTCTTATTTAAAACACATGTCCACTGCAGTGGACACAAAGTATCTTGTTTAAAACACACACGTCCACTGCAGTAAACACAAAGTATCTTATTCAAAACACACATGTCCACTGCAGTGGACACAAATTAATGTATATTTAAAACACATGTCCACTGCAGTGGACACAAAGTATCTCTTATTTAAAACACACATGTCCACTGCAGTGGACACAAAGTATCTTGTTTAAAACACACATGTCCACTGCAGTGGACACAAAGTAATTTATATTTAAAACACACACGTCCACTGCAGTGGACACAAAGTAATTTATATTTAAAACACATGTCCACTGCATTGGACACAAAGTATCTCTTATTTAAAACACATGTCCACTGCAGTGGACACAAAGTATCTCTTATTTAAAACACACATGTCCACTGCAGTGGACACAAAGTATCTCTTGTTTAAAACACACATGTCCACTGCAGTGGACACAAATTAATTTATATTTAAAACACATGTCCACTGCAGTGGACACAAAGTATCTCTTATTTAAAACACACATGTCCACTGCAGTGGACACAAAGTATCTTGTTTAAAACACACATGTCCACTGCAGTGGACACACATTAATTTATATTTAAAACACATGTCCACTGCAGTGGACACAAAGTATCTCTTATTTAAAACACATGTCCACTGCAGTGGACACAAAGTATCTTGTTTAAAACACACATGTCCACTGCAGTGGACACAAAGTAATTTATATTTAAAACACACAAGTCCACTGCAGTGGACACAAAGTAATTTATATTTAAAACACACACGTCCACTGCAGTGGACACAAAGTAATTTATATTTAAAACACATGTCCACTGCAGTGGACACAAAGTATCTCTTATTTAAAACACATGTCCACTGCAGTGGACACAAAGTATCTTGTTTAAAACACACATGTCTACTGCAGTGGACACAAATTAATTTATATTTAAAACACATGTCCACTGCAGTGGACACAAAGTATCTCTTATTTAAAACACACATGTCCACTGCAGTGGACACAAAGTATCTTGTTTAAAACACACATGTCCACTGCAGTGGACACAAATTAATTTATATTTAAAACACATGTCCACTGCAGTGGACACAAAGTATCTCTTATTTAAAACACATGTCCACTGCAGTGGACACAAAGTATCTTGTTTAAAACACACATGTCCACTGCAGTGGACACAAAGTATCTCTTATTTAAAACACACATGTCCACTGCAGTGGACACAAAGTATCTTGTTTAAAACACACATGTCCACTGCAGTGGACACAAATTAATTTATATTTAAAACACATGTCCACTGCAGTGGACACAAAGTATCTCTTATTTAAAACACACATGTCCACTGCAGTGGACACAAAGTATTTTGTTTAAAACACACATGTCCACTGCAGTGGACACAAATTAATTTATATTTAAAACACATGTCCACTGCAGTGGACACAAAGTATCTCTTATTTAAAACACACATGTCCACTGCAGTGGACACAAAGTATCTTGTTTAAAACACACATGTCCACTGCAGTGGACACAAAGTAATTTATATTTAAAACACACACGTCCACTGCAGTGGACACAAAGTAATTTATATTTAAAACACACACGTCCACTGCAGTAGACACAAAGTAGTTTGTATTTAAAACACACACGTCCACTCCAGTGGACACAAAGTAATTTATATTTAAGACACACACGTCCACTGCAGTGGACACAAAGTAATTTATATTTAAAACACACACGTCCACTGCAGTGGACATAAGACTGCTGTTAGCCGACCAAGCAAGTTAGCGTAGCCTGGAACAATATGCATTTATTGGTATTTGACAAGAAAAGGGGGCGGGGCCAGGCGTAGACCAAGGCACGGTCGTGGGCTCAGTGGGCAGATGAAGACCTGAAGTAAAAGTGTTAGCAACGCCAGACTAGAAGCGCTAAAGAGACCAACAAGGACATACAAATGTAGAAAAAACTCTTTGGACTTTAGCAGTTTTCATGACGTCACAATCAAAACAATGTTGTCAGCTTGCTTCTTTCCTACGCTCCCTCGGTGCGTGAACGCACCACCGCCGACACAACAGCCCTGAGGATGAGTTGCGCGCGCACAACAACAGTGGTGACGTTGTTAGTCGCTGTCGGACTTGTTGTCCTTGGCGGCGTGGTTGTAAAGTCCCTGCGCCATCAGCCGCGCCGCCAGAGAGTTCTGCTCCGCGCTGCTCTTCTTCATCTTGGCCCGCTTGTTCTGGAACCAGATCTTGATCTGGGACTCGTTGAGGCCCAGGTCCTTGGCCAGGTTCTGGCGGCGCTGCTCGGTCAGGTAGCGATTGTTCTGGAACTCCGCGCGCAGGCGCAGGAGCTGCTCCGCCGTGAAGGCCGTCCTGGGCCGCTTGTCGTCCTTGGTCGGACTCCGGGCCGCTTTGGCCTTGCGGGACCTGGGACCTTAGAGGCGGGACCAGGACCAATAGTTAGTCTTCTTCTGGGCTTTTGTCCATTTTAAGTCCAAATGTGAGTCCGCTTTGAGACTTTAGTTAATCGTTTTTAATGCAATATTTCGACAAATAATCTAATAATTAGGAATAAATATCGATTTTCGTTAAATACCATCTACATATTCAATATTTAAAAAAGAACTGTCTATTAAACTTTAATAATTTGCTGCCGTCTTGACTTTAATATTTCATATTTACACAAATATTTAACACAAGACGACTTTTGCAAACAATCATTTAAAATGTATTTATTTCGTACATGAAAATGTGGTAAAAGTTTAAAAATAAGATAAATGATCCAAAAAAATGATAATAAAATATAAAAGTACATTTATAAAAACGAACTGTCCATTAAACTTTAATAAATGTATAATATTTTATTAATTTGCTGACGTTTTGACTTTAATTTAACATTTAACTTGCATCTTAAAGTGCAATATATATATATATATATATATATTGTTTAAAAAATAAATATATTTTTATATATATTTACATATGTATAAAAAATTAATAATACAAAAAAACCATTTGTTTAGATCATTTATCTTATTTTTAAACTTTTAGCCCATTTTCATGTACGAAATAAATCCCATTTCTGTCAAAATTAAATTTTAAATGACGTTTTTGCATCATTCGTGTACAAAAGTCGTCTTATCTGAACTATTTGGTTTTATATATATATATATATATATATATATATATATATATATATATATATATATATATATATATATATATATAAAAATAAAACCTATATATATATATATATATAAAACCAAATAGTTCAGATAAGACGACTTTTGTACATATACATATATATATATATATATATATATATATATATATATATATATATATATATATATATATATATATATATATATCACCAAATAGTTCAGATAAGACGACTTTTGTACACGAATGATGCAAAAAAGTCATTAAAAATGTCATTTTTACAGAAAATGGGATTTATTTCGTACATGAAAATGGGCTAAAAGTTTAAAAATAAGATAAATGATCTAAACAAATGATAATAAAATATATTAGTACATTTATAAAACCGAACTTGTCCATTAAACTTGAATAAATGTATAATATTTTATTAATTTACTGACTTTTTTACTTTAATTTAACATTTAACTTGCATCTTAAAGTGCAATATATGTATGTATATATATATATATATATATATATATTTTTTTTTTTTTTTTTAGTTTTTTTTTTTTTTACACAAAATGGGATTTATTTCGTACATGAAAATGGGCTAAAAGTTTAAAAATAAGATAAATGATCTAAACAAATGATAATAAAATATATTAGTACATTTATAAAAACGAACTTGTCCATTAAGCTTGAATAAATGTATAGTATTTTATTAATTTACTGACTTTTTGACTTTAATTTAACATTTAACTTGCATCTTAAAGTGCAGTGTATATTTATATATATATATATATATATATATATATATATATATATATATATATATATATATATATATATATATATATATATATATAAACAAATAGTTCAGATAAGACGACTTTTGTACACAAATGATGCAAAAAAGTCATTAAAAATGTCATTTTTACAGAAAATGGGATTTATTTTGTATATGAAAATGGGCTAAAAGTTTAAAAATAAGATAAATGATCTGAACAAATGATAATAAAATACATTAGTACATTTATAAAACCGAACTTGTCCATTAAACTTGAATAAATGTATAATATTTTATTAATTTACTGACTTTTACTTTAATTTAACATTTAACTTGCATCTTAAAGTGCAGTATATATATATATATATATATATATATATATATATATATATATATATATATATATATATATATATATATATATATATATATATATATATATATATATATATATATGTATGTGTATATATATATATATATATATATATTTATTTATTTTTTAGTTTTATTTTTTTTACACAAAATGGGATTTATTTCGTACATGAAAATGGGCTAAAAGTTTAAAAATAAGATAAATGATCCAAACAAATGATAATAAAATATATTAGTACATTTATAAAAACGAACTTGTCCATTAAACTGGAATAAATGTATAATGTTTTATTAATTTACTGACTTTTTGACTAATTTAACATTTAACTTGCATCTTAAAGTGCAGTATATATATATATATACATATATATATATATATATATATATATATATATATATATATATATATATATATATATATATATATATTTTTTTTTTTTTTTTTTTTTTTTTTTATTATTTTTTTTTTTTTTAGTTTTATTTTTTTTACACAAAATGGGATTTATTTCGTACATGAAAATGGGCTAAAAGTTTAAAAATAAGATAAATGATCTAAACAAATGATAATAAAATATATTAGTACATTTATAAAAACGAACTTGTCCATTAAACTGGAATAAATGTAAATTTTATTAATTTACTGACTTTTTGACTAATTTAACATTTAACTTGCATCTTAAAGTGCAGTATATATATATATATATATATATATATATATATATATATATATATATATATATATATATATATATAATTTTTTTTATTTTTATTTTTTACTTTAATTTAACATTTAACTTGCATCATAAAGTGCAATATATATATATATATATATATATATATATATATATATATTGCACTTTATGATGCAAGTTAAAAGTTAAAGTGCAATATATATATATATTGCACTTTATGATGCAAGTTAAATGTTAAATTAAAGTCAAAAAAAAAAAATATATATATATATATATATATATATATATATATATATATATATATAACTTGCATCATATTGATATATATATATATATATATATATTGCACTTTATGATGCAAGTTAAATGTTAAATTAAAGTCAAAAAGTCAGTAAATTAATAAAATATACATTTATTTAAGTTTAATGGACAAGTTCGTTTTTATGAATGTACTAATATATATTTATTATCATTTGTTTAGATCATTTATCTTTTTTTAAACTTTAAGCCCATTTTCATGTACGAAATAAATCCCATTTTCTGTCAAAATTAAATTTTAAATGACTTTTTTGCATCATTCGTGTACAAAAGTCGTCTTATCTGAACTATTTGTTTATATATATATATATATATATATATATATATATATATATATATATATATATATATATATATATTATATATATATATATATATATATATATATATATATATATATATATATATAACAACTAGTGAAGATATAAGATGACTTTGCTCCACGAAAGATGCAAACGATCATTTAAAATGTCATTTTTACACAAAATGGGATTTATTTCGTACATGAAAATGGGCTAAAAGTTTAAAAATAAGATAAATGATCCAAACAAACGATAATAAAATATATTAATAAATATATAAAAACGAACTTGACCATTAAAGTGTTTCAAAACTTTTATAAATGCTGGATTTTATATATTTTTTAAATTAGTTTTTCATCATAAAGTGTCCTTTTTACTTTAATTTAACGAAAACTTCCGTTTTAAAAATAGTGAAGACTTTTGTACATAAAATATATGCAAAAAAAAAAGTTGTAAAATATAAATTAAACACTTGTCAATAAAATATATATAATTTAAGCAATTTAATTAATAGAATATTTGGAAACGAATTTTAAGTACAAGAGTTTTTAAAAACTTATAAATGCAGGATTTATTTTTTAAATTATTGTCATGTATTTTATTTCACTATAAACTTGACGTTTAAAATCTAATATTTATACAAAGAGTAATAATAATGATCCAATACAGATTAAAATAAGTTAAATTATCCAAATATCTGTAATAAAATATATATTTATTTTACAGAATATTAAAAAACTAATTTTAGGTAATCCTGTCCATTAAAGTTTTTCAACACTTTTATAAATGTTATTATTTTTTTAACTGTAATAAATATAGCTACTCATTAAATATCATCAATTTATTTTTCAGAATATTTAAAGACGCATTTGAGGTATTTCTGTACATTAAAGTTTATCAACACATTTTAAATGTTTTTTTTTTTTTTAAACTGTAATAAATATAGATGTTAATTAATTAATTAATTAAATATTTCAGAATATTTAAAAACGTTTGGCCTTGTGATGAGATGGCGACTTGTCCAGGGTGTACACTGCCTTCCGCCCGAATGTAGCTTGGGATAATAGCCCCACCTCCCCGCGACCCCGAACGGGACAAGCGGTAGAAAAATGGATGGATTTAAAAACGTTATTTTAAACTTTTATAAATGTATGATTTGTTAGTATTGTTTAATTATTACATTTGTATTGTTTACACTGTCATTTGTTTAATATCTTTATTAACTTCCGTTATTAAATGTAATAAATACACAAATAGTCAACTTTTCTACATTAAAAAGATGCTAAAAATCATTCGATATTTGTCAATAAAATCTGGAAACAAAACATTTAATTATTCAATAAAATCATTGATTTTTCAGACTTTAATTGGGTTGTCCATAAAAGTTTCTCAAAACTTTTGTATTACTTTTTATTTATTTAACTTTTAGAACTATATGCTATATATATATATATATATATATATATATATTTTTAATGCCAACAACACAGTAATCCAGTGGCGATTAAAATATGATAAACTGTCTAAAAACTAGAATATTATTCAATAATTATCAGCTATTTAATTGACAGAATATGCAAAAACGTTGTTGTATGTTTGTACTTATTAATATTTTATATCCTGCATTAATAAACTTTATTTTCAAATGTAATATTACAATTATTAACTTTTATTTTAAAATAATATTACAATTATTAACTTCTATTTTAAAATGTAATATTACAATTATTAACTTCTATTTTAAAATATTACAATTATTAACTTTTATTTTAAAATGTAATATTACAATTATTAACTTTTGTTTTAAAATAATATTACAATTACTAACCACTTTTGCATATAAAAAATATTCCGATGTCAATCGACGATGTGAACAATCAGAATATAGAAAATAAACATTTTAGGAAACATTTTTCTAAACTTGTTTTATTTATTATATTTTCTATCATCATATTTGTAATATGTATCATTTATGTCGTTTCAAATATAAATCAGGTATTACGGTAAAAAAAATAAAAATTCCAGAATTTGACCATAAAGTATTATTGATACCGTTTTTCCTTTTACAATAATTCACTGTAAAAAAAAAAAAGAATAAAGACCGTAAAATTCTGCTAATTTTTACTGTAAAACATAGATTTTATAAAACTAAATATTGACTATTTATTCAATATATTTGTCTTTTGAAAATATTAATAAAGATGGATGAATGGAGGAGGAGATGGGGGAGGGGCCAGGGGATGCTTGGGGGGGCTCGGTGCCTCTTCGTTACCATGGCAACCACGACATTTTGGATGCGAAAAACTCTTTTTGTCTCCTTTCTAAATTTCAGAACGTGATAAAAGTTCCGACGAGAAGCAACAATCGACATTTTAGCCCGCCTTAAATCGACGTTAAATTAAATTCACTAAATAACTCAAATTATTAACATATTTTTTATACTTTATTTGTACTTTTAGAGGACATTTCCACCAATTTGCCCTGCACGAAAAAGGCAGGAAATATCAATAATCACTTTTTCTGTCCTTAAGTTGATTTAGCATTTAATAATACTGAAGTAAAAACAAACTTTGTTGAGTAAAGAGAACGAAAGTTGCGTAAAATCCTCAAAATGAAACCAAAACGTCAAAAAGCTCATAAACTCTTTCAATATATTTTTTATTTATTAATTTATTTGTTTTGTAGTTTCATCGAAGTAATACCTATTTTTTTTTTTTTTTTTTTTTTTTTTTGGACAACCCCCATTCTCCAAAATATGCTAATGAAATATTAACAAAGAAAGTGTCGAACAATGGCGTCAACTTGGTTTCACTTTTCTATTCCATGCCTTTTTATTTATTAACTTTCATTTATTTTAAAAACTCTTAAATACATATTTTTTTTAACTTTGTCGACGTCTTATGTTTGTTTTTTTTTGTTTCGCAATATTTTCCAAATCGAAAAAAATAAATAATCATCTTTGAAAAACAAAGTTTGTGTGTAAAAATCGGATATGATCGAATTATTATTAATGCGTAGTTATTAATCATTTTGCAATAATCGCCTTGTCATTGATTCGTGTATCGATCTAACGAAGTTAGAAGGGGGGGGAGGGGTTCACAAAAAATGATTTAAAGGCTTAAAAAATGTGTTAGCATTTCTAAAACTTTTCACCCGAAAAGTTTTCGCACAATTCATCAAATTCACGCAAAAAAAAAGATTTATTTTGAAGGCCAAATGGGCGCCTTTTTCTTCTCACTATTGTTTGGAAGGGGGGTCGTTTTTGCTTGAAGAAGAAAAGTTTGCAGAAAAGTGAACAAAATCGAATATTAATAATTAATAATATGCTTTAACATTGTAAAGTTGGGGTCAACTTTCAAAAGTTGGATTTTTTTGCAACAAAAACAGCAGCAAAATGGGGGGGAAAAAGAGCATAATGTGAGGAAAATATGAATATTTGTTACCTATGAATATTATTTCGTCATTAAAAAAAGTTGAAATGAAATAAAAGTAGTTTCATGACCAACCTGAGGACGGTCGGTCCGAGTAGCGCGTGCAGTAAACCCAGGCCGGCCACAGCATCTGTTTGGCGGCGTCAGGTGCGCCGTCGCCCCGCTCCTCCCCCCGGTCCTTCTCCGCCGCCTGGCCGCCTCGCAGCTCACTTTTCCGGGCGTCGTCGGGCCGCCGGAGGCCGTCGGTGAATCCGGAACTGGCGGCTTTGGGCTCAGCTCTCCTTCCGGTGACGCTGGCCTCGCGCGGCGGGCCCGCGCCTTTCCTCTTCCGCCCGAAATCCGCCCTCAAAATGTCGTCGATGTAGAAGTTGGTGTTCCGGTGCACGACGCCGCCGTTCGACTCCCGACCTCCGCCGTCCATGGCGCGCAGAGCCCCGGGAACCCGCGCCCCAATTTACCGCCGCTAAAAAACAAAGCCGCCTCCAATTTCTGCCCGAATTGTGTCAAATGTCCTCTTTTTCTCGCCAATTAAAATCATTTCACTTTTCTCCTCATTCTGCACAATTTGAGTATTTTTGTGTTGTTGTTGCGGAGACAAAATGTTGAAATGTTTCTCCGTTGTAAAAAAAAAGAGGCTGAAATACTTTCAGTCTCGTCTCTGATTGGCTGAGAGCAATGACTGTGACACGTGCCGAGGACCAATAGGGAGGCGGGGCGGATGTCACGTGACGCTGCCGGAAACTCCCCGAGGCTGGATGTGTGTGCTGCGTTCAAGTGCCGCGTAAAAAAGTGCTCCGTGGTGCGATCCGGGAAACCGATTTGTGCCATGAAAACCTCATTTTGAATATTGAGTTTTAAACATTAATGTTTATTTTTGACGAACTAAGGTTGAAATATTAATGTTTATTTGTTTTACAAACAACTAAGTTTTAAATATTAATGTTTATTTTTTACAAACTAAGTTTGAAATATTATTGTTTATCTTTTACAAACTAAGTTTTAAATATTATTGTTTATCTTTTACAAACAACTAAGTTTGAAATATTCGTGTTTATTTATTTTTTTACAAACAACTACGTTTAAAATGTTAATGTTTATTTTTTTTTACAAACAACTAAGTTTTAAATATTAATGTTTATTTTATTTATTTTTTTACAAACAACTAAGTTTTAAATATTAATGTTTATTTTTTTACAAAGTAAGATTGAAATATTAATGGTTTTTTTTTTTTACAAACAACTAAGATTTAAATATTCATGTTTTTTACAAACTAAGTTTTAAATATTCATGTTTTTTCTTTTACAAACTAAGGTTTATATAATAATGTTTATTTTACAAACAACTAAGTTTTAAATATTAATGTTTATCTTTTACAAACAACTAAGTTTGAAATATTCGTGTTTATTTATTTTTTTTACAAACAACTACGTTTAAAATGTTATTGTTTATTTTTTTTTACAAACAACTAAGTTTGAAATATTAATGTTTATTTATTTTATTTTTTTTACAAACAACTAAGTTTGAAATATTAATGTTTATTTTTTTACAAAGTAAGATTGAAATAATGTTTTTTTTTTACAAACAACGAAGATTTAAATATTCATGTTTTTTACAAACTAAGTTTTAAATATTCATGTTTTTTCTTTTACAAACTAAGGTTTATATAATAATGTTTATTTTACAAACAACTAAGTTTTAAATATTAATGTTTTTTTACAAACTAAGTTTTAAATATTAATGTTTATTTTTTTACAAAGTAAGATTGAAATATTAATGTATTTTTTTTACAAACAACTACGATTTAAATATTAATGTTTATTTTTACAAACTAAGTTTTAAATATTCATGTTTTTTCTTTTACAAACAACTAAGTATTAATATTAATGTTTTTCAGAAACTAAGTTTTAAATATTAATGTTTATCTTTTACAAACAACTAAGTTTGAAATATTCGTGTTTATTTATTTTTTTACAAACAACTACGTTTAAAATGTTATTGTTTATTTTTTTTACAAACAACTAAGTTTGAAATATTAATGTTTATTTTTTATTTTTTTTACAAACAACTAAGTTTTAAATATTAATGTTTATTTTTTTACAAAGTAAGATTGAAATATTAATGTTTTTTTTTTACAAACAACTAAGATTTAAATATTCATGTTTTTTACAAACTAAGTTTTAAATATTCATGTTTTTTCTTTTACAAACTAAGGTTTATATAATAATGTTTATTTTACAAACAACTAAGTTTTAAATATTAATGTTTTTTTTACAAACTAAGTTTTAAATATTAATGTTATTTTTTTTACAAACTAAGTTTTAAATATTAATGTTTATTTTTTACAAACTAAGTTTTAAATAGTAATGTTTATTTTTTACAAACTAAGTTTTGAATAGTAATGTTTATTTTTTACAAACTAAGTTTTAAATATTAATGGTTTTTTTTTACAAACTAAGGTTTAAATAGTAATGTTTATTTTTTACAAACTAAGTTTGAATGTTAATGTTTATTTGTTTTACAAACAACTAAGTTTGAAATATTAATGTTTATGTATTTTTTACAAACAACTACGTTTTAAATGTTAATGTTTATTTAATTTTTTACAAACAACTGAGTTTTAAATATTAATGTTTATTTTTACAAACTAAGTTTTAAATAATTATGTTGTTGTTTTTTTTACAAACAACTAAGATTTAAATTTTACAAACTAAGTTTTAAATAGTAATGTTTATTTTTTACAAACTAAGTTTTGAATGTTAATGTTTATTTTTTTTACAAACAACTAAGTTTGAAATATTAATGTTTATTTTATTTTTTTTACAAACAACTACGTTTTAAATGTTAATGTTTATTTAATTTTTTTACAAACAACTGAGTTTTAAATATTAATGTTTATTTTTACAAACTAAGTTTTAAATAATTATGTTTTTTTTTCAAACAACTAAGATTTAAATATTCATGTTTATTTTTTTTTACAAACAACTAAGTTTGAAATATTAATGTTTATTTATTTTTTTTACAAACAACTACGTTTTAAATGTTAATGTTTATTTAATTTTTTTACAAACAACTGAGTTTTAAATATTAATGTTTATTTTTACAAACTAAGTTTTAAATAATTATGGTTTTTTTTCAAACAACTAAGATTTAAATATTCATGTTTATTTTTTTTACAAACAACTAAGTTTTAAATATTAATGTTTTATTTTACAAACTAAGTTTTGTATACTGTTTTTTTACAAACAACTAATATTTAAATATTAATGTTTTTTACAAACTAAGGTTTAAATATTAATGTTTATTTTTTGCAAACTAAGTTTTAAATATTAATGTTTATTTAGTTTTTACAAACAGCTACGTTTTAAATATTAATATATGTATGTATAATTTTTTACAAACAACTAAGTTTTAAATATGAACGTTTATTTTTTACAAACAATTAAGTTTTAAATATTAATGTTTATTTATTTTACAAACTAAGGTTTAAATAATGATGTTTTTTTTTAATATTAATGTTTTTTGTTTTTTTTAACTGTTTTAAATATGAATGGTTTTGGGTTTTTTTTTACAAACAACTGCGTTTTAAATATTAATGTACATTTTTTTTTATGAACAACTAAGTTTGAAATATTAATCACTATTTTACAAACAACTAAGTTTTAAATATTAATGTAAATTTTTTTATGAACAACTAAGTTTGAAATATTATTCTTTATTTTACAAACAACTAAGTTTTAAATATTAATGTTTTTTTTTACAAACTAAGGTTTAAATAATAATGTTGTTGTTGTTTTTTACAAACAACTAAGATTTAAATATTAATGTTTTTTTTGGTTTTTTTTTACAAACAACTACGTTTTAAATATTAATGTTTATTTTTACAAACTAAGTTTTAAATATTAATGTTTATTATTTTACAAACAACTAAGTATTAATATTAATGTTTTTCAGAAACTAAGTTTTAAATATTAGTGTTTATTTTTTTACAAACAACTAAGTTTTGAATATACATGTTTATTTTTTACAAATTAAGTTTTAAACATTAATGTTTAATTTTTACAAACAACTAAGGTTTAAAGATGAATATTTTATTTATTTTTACAAACAACTAAGTTTTAAATATTAATGTTTATTTGTTTTTACAAACAACTAAGTTTTAGATATTAATGTTTTTATAAACTAAGTTTGAAATATAAAAGTTAATTTTTTTTACAAACAACTAAGTTTTAAATATTCATGTTTATTTTTTACAAATTAAGTTTTAAATGCTAATGTTTATTTTTTACAAACAACTAAGTTTTAAATATTCATGTTTATTTTTTACAAATTAAGTTTTAAATGCTAATGTTTATTTTTTACAAACAACTAAGTTTTAAATATGAATACTTATTTTTTTTTTTTTTTTTTTTACAAATGACTAAGTTTGAAATATTAATGGAGTTTTTTTTAACAAACAAGTAAGTTTTATATAATGTTTATTTAAAAAAAATTGTTTTAAATATTAATGTTTTTTTATGAACAAGTCCGTTTGAAATATTAATGTTTATTTTTTACAAAACAAAGTTTTTAAATATTAGTGTTTATTTTATTGTTTTTACAAACAATAGTTTTATATATTAATGTTTATGTTTTTACAAACAACTAAGTTTTAAATATACATGTTTATGTTTTTACAAATTAAGTTTTACATTAATGTTTATTTTTTACAAACAACTAAGTTTTAAATATTAATGTAAAAATTTGTTATGAACAACATAGTTTTAATATTAATCTTTATTTTTTAACAAACAACTAAGGTTTAAAGATGAATCTTTATTTATTTAATTTTTTTTACAAACAACTAAGTTTTAAATATTAATGTTTATTTGTTTTTACAAACAACTAAGTTTTAGATATTAATGTTTTTATCAACTAAGTTTGAAATATTAATGTTTATTTTTTACAAACAACTAAGTTTTAAATATTCATGTATATTTTTTGTACAAACAACTACGTTTTAAATATTAATGTTTATTTTTTACAAATTAAGTTTTAAATAATGCTTTTTTTTTTTTTTTTTTACACATTAAGTTTTAAATATTAATGTTTATTTTTTACAAACAACTAAGTTTTAAATATTACTGATAGTTTTTTTACAAACGACTAAGTTTTCAATATTTATATCTATTTTAAAAAATTGTTTTAAATATTAATGTTTTTTTTACGAACAAGTCAGTTTTAAATATTAGTGTTTATTTTATTTTTTTTACAAACAATAAAGTTTTATATATTAGTGTTTATTTTTTTAACAAACAACTAAGGTTTAAATATTAGTATTTATTGTTTACGAACAACTAGGTTTTAAATATTAATTAAAGTACTTTTTTATTACGACTTTTCTGCTTTGTCACGTGTCATAAACTGAAAGGTAAAGAACGTTTCTTTGCGAATTGTGTTGGTAATTTACGAGGTTTTCCAGGGAGTTTGAACGCATCACGTGTTATATTCCCTGTAAGGAAGCCCTGTGGGGGTTTGAAAGAAAATATTGATACAGGAAAATTAAATGAAAAATTTGGCAACATAAAATATCGACTGGAGAAAAATATGCACAGTATAAAAAACGTTTTTATTCAACATAAATGCGGATAAAATAAAACTAATCATAAATGATCATCCCAAGTTACTTAAAGTAAATTGTTTTATTTATTTACTCAAGTACAGCTATACAAATAAATAAATAATAAGATTTACAAAAAACAATTTAAATTGTAAAATATTTCTACTTTAAACTCCATAATTTAATGTAAATTATAATCAGCCAACACAAACAAAATAAATCAGAAATCATGATTTTTTTTTGTCCAAAATGGCTGTAATTTAATGATTTGTTGAAAGTAATGAAAAGTCTTAACATAAATAAATAATATACATCTAAATTGCATAATTAAAACTTAAAGGAAAATAGATAGCAGCTATTACATACAATTATTTATGCGTATTTTACATGTATATTAAATCATGCATTTTTATTGATACATTTTTTGTATTATTACACAACATTTAATAATCAATGAAAAAACTAAAATCATGAATCAACAAAATGTATTAAAAGATGAATAGTATATTTTTTTTAAAGTACACAAAAACATTAAATATATTACAATAAAAATACGTTTGTATATTATATAATACATTATATATTTTATTGTTTTATAAAGTAATTGGTTAATGTGTGGATGTTTGCTTATAATTCATAATTAGGTATTATAAAAAATGTATTATTATCTATCTATTCTGTATATTAACCCCAATAATTGAAATAAAAATCACTTGACACAAATAAAATAAAATAATGTCTTATTAAATAAAAAACCCATGAAGAAAAATAATTTAGGAGGCTGTATATTTAAACATGACACATGTTTATTGTAATATTAATTATTTGCATAATTAATGCTTCAGAGGCATACATTTGATTTATAATTTGTTCATAATAAATCATGATCTATATTCCATAATATAACAGAGTGTTGAAGAAAAGACTTTATGTTAATAATCTTCTTTCGATAAAAGCTTTATTATGAGCCAATGATTATTGTTGGGACGTTCAGGATCGAATAAAGTTCGTTTCATCAACTCGATTCGATTGAAAAATATGACGGTGATTATCAATATTGACGATTTTTACTCATTTTGATCGTAATTCTAGTCCAAAAATAAAATGCATTTTTCATAAACAAGATAGTAAATATAGTCAAATATTTAATTTCAGTTCGTTGTAAAACGTTTTTAGACACCGCTGATTAGTTCTTTATTAATAAAGTTGTATTTTTATATGATTATTTTAAAGTTCTGTTGTGATGCGCTTCAGTCTGACACTAATAATAATGTGAATAATAATGTTATAAATAATGTGAATAACAATGTTATAAATAATGTTAATAATGTGATGAATAATGTGAATAATAATGTTATAAATAATGTGAATAATGTGAATAATAATGTTATAAATAATGTTAATAATGTGATGAATAATGTGAATAATAATGTTATAAATAATGTGAATAATAATGTTATAAATAATGTGAATAATGAGATAAATAATGTGAATAATGTTATAATCTGAATAATGTGATAAATAATGTGGATAATAATGTTATAAATAATGTGAATAATGAGATAAATAATGTGAATAATCATGTTATAAATAATGTGAATAATGAGATAAATAATGTGAATAATGTTATAAATAATCTGAATAATGTGATAAATAATGTGGATAATAATGTTATAAATAATGTGAATAATGAGATAAATAATGTGAATAATAATGTTATAAATAATGTGAATAATGAGATAAATAATGTGAATAATGTTAGAAATAATGTGATAAATAATGTGGATAATAATGTTATAAATAATGTGAATAATGTTATAAATAATGTGAATAATAATGTTATAAATAATGAGATAAATAATGTAAATAATAATGTTATAAATAATGTGAATAATGAGATAAATGTGAATAATAATGTTATAAATAATGTGAATAATGAGATAAATAATGTGAATAATAATGTTATAAATAATGTGAATAATGAGATAAATAATGTGAATAATGTTATAAATAATCTGAATAATGTGATAAATAATGTGGATAATAATGTTATAAATAATGTGAATAATGTTATAAATAATGTGAATAATAATGTTATAAATAATGAGATAAATAATGTAAATAATAATGTTATACATAATGTGAATAATGAGATGAATGTGAATAATAATGTTATAAATAATGTGAATAATGAGATAAATAATGTGAATAATAATGTTATAAATAATGTGAATAATGAGATAAATAATGTGAATAATAATGTTATAAATAATGTGAATAATGAGATAAATAATGTGAATAATGTTAAGAAATAATGTGATAAATAATGTGGATAATAATGTTATAAATAATGTGAATAATGTTATAAATAATGTGAATAATAATGTTATAAATAATGAGATAAATATTGTAAATAATAATGTTATAAATAATGTGAATAATGAGATAAATGTGAATAATAATGTTATAAATAATGTGAATAATGAGATAAATAATGTGAATAATAATGTTATAAATAATGTGAATAATGAGATAAATAATGTGAATAATGTTATAAATAATCTGAATAATGTGATAAATAATGTGGATAATAATGTTATAAATAATGTGAATAATGTTATAAATAATGTGAATAATAATGTTATAAATAATGAGATAAATAATGTAAATAATAATGTTATACATAATGTGAATAATGAGATAAATGTGAATAATAATGTTATAAATAATGTGAATAATGAGATAAATAATGTGAATAATAATGTTATAAATAATGTGAATAATGAGATTAATAATGTGAATAATAATGTTATATATAATGTGAATAATGAGATAAATAATGTGAATAATAATGTTATAAATAATGTGCATAATGATGTAAATTGTGAATGATATAAATAATGTGAATAATAATGGTATAAATAATGTTATAAATAATGTTATAAATAATGTGAATAATGAGATAAATAATGTTGAGATGAATAATGTGAATAATGTTATAAATAATGCGAATAATGATAAATAATGTAAATAATAATGTTATAACTAATGTAAATAATGTGAATAACAATGTCATAAATAATGTGAATAATAAGATACATAATGTGAATAATAATGTTATAAATAATGTGAATAATGAGATAAATAATGTGAATAATAATGTTATAAATAATGTGCATAATGATATAAATGTGAATGATATAAATAATGTGAATAATAATGTTATAAATAATGTTATAAATAATGTTATAAATAATGTAACTAATGAGATGAATAATGTGAATAATCATTTTATAAATAATGTGAATAATGAGATAAATAATGTTGAGATGAATAATGTGATTAATAATGTTATAAATAATGTGAATAATGATAATGTAAATAATAATGTGATAAATAATGTAAATAATAATGTTATAACTAATGTAAATAAGGAGAATAACAATGTCATAAATAATGTGAATAATAAGATACATAATGTGAATAATAATGTTATAAATAATGTGAATAATGAGATAAATAATGTGAATAATAATGTTATAAATAATGTGCATAATGATATAAATGTGAATGATATAAATAATGTGAATAATAATGTTATAAATAATGTTATAAATAATGTAACTAATGAGATAAATAATGTGAATAATAATTTTATAAATAATGTGAATAATGAGATAAATAATGTTGAGATGAATAATGTGATTAATAATGTTATAAATAATGTGAATAATGATAATGTAAATAATAATGTTATAACTAATGTAAATAATGTGAATAATAATGTTATAAATAATGTGAATAATAAGATAAATAATGTAAATAATGTGATAAATGTTTGAATAATACAACTAATGTGAATGAAAAGAATAAAGTCATGTCCGGAAGTGGGCGTGGTCTCGCAGACAAAGCTGAGGTCATTGAAGAGCATCCACTTCCTGTCTGCTTCCGCCAAAAGGGCGGGAGAAGAAAGAGGCGCGCGACAGGTTGAAAAGTTCACTTCCTCTTCCGGTCGGAGAGCCGCGCATGCGTGAACGCCAATAATGTGGAATAAATGTGTTGGAACGTCCCCGGGGGGAGATGGACGAAGGAGCCCGAGAAGAGGAGGAAAATCTGGGCTGCTTTGTCCGCGATGCCGACCTCGGACCTTGGATGATTATTTCGACATGAATATTCATTCACTCATTCATCTGCTTTATTCTTTGTGTCACTCTGGCGTTTGGTAATCCTACTTTATGTGCCGTCCCTGAACGCACCACACCCGCAGCAGTCAAGTTTACGGCGGAGCGATACTGCACATCAAGATGTCGAGACGATACCGATATACTGATACTTCAGAATGATTAAAGGGTTTTCTGACTTTGACTTACATAAAAAAAAATATATATATATATATATATATATATATATATATACATTTTATTTTTTTGCAACATGAACATTTTATAATGCGTAATTAATTAATAAAGAAAACACGTTCACTGCCTTTAAAAACAATAATAATATAACAACTTTATGTAAATATAAATATATTATATTGATGATTTTATTTTAACACATTTATGGACTCTTAAATTTCCCTTTGAGGATCTCCCTTTTATTCACCATTATATTCATATTTTATTATTTTTATCTTATATTTATCTTGTACATTTCTATTTTTGTTGCGTAAGTATGTTTTTAATAATTGTCCTCCACAGTGGACATTTATTTACGCCCTAAATGTCCTCCACAGTGGACATTTAATTTTGCTCCATAACTAAAAATAGCCTTTTTATAAACTGAATTTGTATTATTTTAAGTTTTTGCTCTAAGTACATGTCCTCTGCAGTGGACATTAATTGTTGCTCTATTGCTACCACAAAAAAAAAGAGTCCAAAATGTCCTCTGCAATGGACACATAAATAAAAATAGCTTTTAAATTGTATTTGTATCACTATTTCTTTTGATCCAAATGTCCTCTCCAGTGGACATTATTTTTCCTCCATCTATTCATTTTCTATTGCTTGGCCCTCTCCAGTGCTGGAGCCTATCCCAGCTGCATTTGGGCAGAAGGTGAGGTACACCTCCTCTCTATTTCTAAAAAAAAAAAGAAAGTCTATTGCCTTTTGAGCACAAACGTCCACTGCAGTGGACACTTGCACTAAACTGCTGAGTGTCTCCGGTCCTGCAGTGGTCCTCTCTGTGTGTCTTTGAATGTTCTTGTTGCATCAGCTCCTGTTTCCGTCCTCCTTGCAGGGCGTCCAATAAAAAAAAAAAGCAGCTGCAGGCCTATTGAGGCCTCCTGGCTGCCATCTTGGCAGCTGGGGGATTGACACAAGTTGTTGTGGCCACAAAAGGAAGTTTCACTTCACTGGTTTTGTCATCTGAAAGGAAGAGGAGGGGGAATCCCATTCATCTGACAGGAGGAAGAGGAGTAATCATATTCATCTGAAAGGAAGGAGAGGAGTAATCAAACTCATCTGGCAGGAGGAAGAGGAGGAATCACACTCATCTGAAAGGAATAAAAGGAGGAATCACACTCATTTGAAAGGAAGAAGAGGAGGAATCACACTCATCTGACAGGAGAAAGAGGAGCAATCACACTCATCTGAAAGGAAGAAGAGGAGGAATCACACTCATCTGAAAGGAAGAAGAGGAGGAATCACACTCATCTGAAAGAAAGAAGAGGAATTATACTTTGAAAAGAAGAAGTTGGGGGAATCACCTCATCTGAAATGAGGAATCACACTCATCTGACAGGAGGAAGAGGAGGAATCACACTCATCCGACAGGAGGAAGAGGAGGAATCACACTCACCTGACAAGAAGAAGAGGAGGAATCACATTCTTATGAAAGGAAGAAGAGGAGGAATCACACTCATCTGGCAGAAGGAAGAGGATTCACACTCATCTGAAAGGGAGAAGAGGAGGAATCATACTCACCTGAAAGGAAGAAAAGGAGGAATCACCTCAACTGAAAGGAAGAAGAGGAGGAATCACACTCATCTGACAGGAGAAAGAGGAGCAATCACACTCATCTGAAAGGAAGAAGAGGAGGAATCACACTCATCTGAAACAAAGAAGAGGAATTATACTTTGAAAAGGAGAAGTTGGGGGAATCACCTCATCTGAAATGAGGAATCACACTCATCTGACAGGAGGAAGAGGAGGAATCACACTCATCCGACAGGAGGAAGAGGAGGAATCACACTCACCTGACAAGAAGAAGAGGAGGAATCACATTCTTATGAAAGGAAGAAGAGGAGGAATCACACTCATCTGGCAGAAGGAAGAGGATTCACACTCATCTGAAAGGGAGAAGAGGAGGAATCATACTCACCTGAAAGGAAGAAAAGGAGGAATCACCTCAACTGAAAGGAAGAAGAGGAGGAATCACACTCATCTGACAGGAGAAAGAGGAGCAATCACACTCATCTGAAAGGAAGAAGAGGAGGAATCACACTCATCTGAAACAAAGAAGAGGAATTATACTTTGAAAAGGAGAAGTTGGGGGAATCACCTCATCTGAAATGAGGAATCACACTCATCTGACAGGAGGAAGAGGAGGAATCACACTCATGCGACAGGAGGAAGAGGAGGAATCACACTCATCTGACAAGAAGAAGAGGAAGAATCACATTCTTATGAAAGGAAGAAGAGGAGGAATCACATTCATCTGGCAGAAGGACGAAGAATCACACTCATCTGAAAGGGAGAAGAGGAGGAATCATACTCACCTGAAAGGAAGAAAAGGAGGAATCACCTCAACTGAAAGGAAGAAGAGAAGGAATCACACTCATTGAAAGGAAGAAGAGGAGGAATCGCACCCGGCCGTGGCCACCACTGCTGCTCACTGCTCCCCTCACCTCCCAGGGGGTGAATAAGGGGTTGGGTCAAATAGAGAGAATAATTTCACCACACCTAGTGTGTGTGTGTGTGACAATCATTGCTACTTTAACTTTAACTTTAACTATACTCATCTGAAAGGAAGAAGAGGAGGAATCATGCTCATCTGACAGGAAGAAGAGGAGGAATCATACTCATCTGAAAGGAAGAAGAGGAGCAATCACACTCATCTGAAAGGAAGAAGAGGAGGAATAACCTCATCTGAAAATAATAAGAGGAGGAATCACACTCATCTGACAGGAGGAAGAGGAGGAATCACACTCATCTGAAAGGAAGAAGAGGAGAAACTATACTCATCTGAAAGGAAGAAGAAGAGGAATCATGCTCATCTGACAAAAAGAAGAGGAATCATGCTCATCTGAAAGGAAGAAGAGGAGGAATCATGCTCATCTGAAAGGAAGAAGAGGAGAAACTACTCATCTGAAAGGAAAAAGGAGAAACTATACTCATCTGAAAGGAAGAAGAGGAGGAATCATGCTCATCTGACAGGAAGAAGAGGAGGAATCATGCTCATCTGAAAGGAAGAAGAGGAGGAATCATGCTCATCTGAATGGAAGAAGAGGAGAAACTATACTCATCTGAAAAGAAGAAGGAGAAACTATACTCATCTGAAAGGAAGAAGAGGAGGAATCATGCTCATCTGAAAGGAAGAAGAGGAGGAATCATGCTCATCTGAAAGGAAGAAGAGGAGGAATCATGCTCATCTGACAGGAAGAAGAGGAGAAACTATACTCATCTGAAAGGAAGAAGAGGAGGAATCATGCTCATCTGACAGGAAGAAGAGGAGGAATCATGCTCATCTGAAAGGAAGAAGAGGAAGAATCATGCTCATCTGAAAGGAAGAAGAGGAGGAATCATGCTCATCTGAAAGGAAGAAGAGGAAGAATCATGCTCATCTGAAAGGAAGAAGAGGAGGAATCATGCTCATCTGAAAGGAAGAAGAGGAGAAACTATACTCATCTGAAAGGAAGAAGGAGAAACTATACTCATCTGAAAGGAAGAAGGAGAAACTATACTCATCTGAAAGGAAGAAGAGGAGGAATCATGCTCATCCGACAGGAAGAAGAGGAGGAATCATGCTCATCTGACAGGAAGAAGAGGAGGAATCATGCTCATCTGAATGGAAGAAGTGGAAGAATCATGCTCATCTGAAAGGAAGAAGAGGAGGAATCATGCTCATCTGAAAGGAAGAAGAGGAGGAATCATGCTCATCTGACATGAAGAAGAGGAGGAATCATGCTCATCTGAAAGGAAGAAGAGGAGGAATAATGCTCATCTGACAGGAAGAAGAGGAGGAATCATGCTCATCTGAAAGGAAGAAGAGGAAGAATCATGCTCACCTGAAAGGAAGAAGAGGAGGAATCATGCTCATCTGAAAGGAAGAAGAGGAGGAATCATGCTCATCTGACAGGAAGAAGAGGAGGAATCATACTCAAGAGGAGCAATCACACTCATCTGAAAGGAAGAAGAGGAGGAATAACCTCATCTGAAAATAATAAGAGGAGGAATCACACTCATCTGACAGGAGGAAGAGGAGGAATTACACTCATCTGAAAGGAAGAAGAGGAGAAACTATACTCATCTGAAAGGAAGAAGAGGAGGAATAACCTCATCTGAAAATAATAAGAGGAGGAATCACACTCATCTGACAGGAGGAAGAGGAGGAATCACACTCATCTGAAAGGAAGAAGAGGAGAAACTATACTCATCTGAAAGGAAGAAGAGGAGAAACTATACTCATCTGAAAGGAAGAAGAGGAGGAATCATGCTCATCTGACAGGAAGAAGAGGAGGAATCATGCTCATCTGAAAGGAAGAAGAGGAGAAACTATACTCATCTGAAAGGAAGAAGAGGAGGAATAACCTCATCTGAAAATAATAAGAGGAGGAATCACACTCATCTGACAGGAGGAAGAGGAGGAATCACACTCATCTGAAAGGAAGAAGAGGAGAAACTATACTCATCTGAAAGGAAGAAGAGGAGAAACTATACTCATCTGAAAGGAAGAAGAGGAGGAATCATGCTCATCTGACAGGAAGAAGAGGAGGAATCATGCTCATCTGAAAGCAAGAAGAGGAGAAACTATACTCATCTGAAAGGAAGAAGAGGAGGAATCATGCTCATCTGAAAGGAAGAAGAGGAAGAATCATGCTCATCTGAAAGGAAGAAGAGGAGGAATCATGCTCATCTGAAAGGAAGAAGAGGAGAAACTATACTCATCTGAAAGGAAGAAGGAGAAACTATACTCATCTGAAAGGAAGAAGAGGAGGAATCATGCTCATCTGACAGGAAGAAGAGGAGGAATCATGCTCATCTGAAAGGAAGAAGAGGAAGAATCATGCTCATCTGAAAGGAAGAAGAGGAGGAATCATGCTCATCTGACAGGAAGAAGAGGAGGAATCATGCTCAACTGACAGGAAGAAGAGGAGGAATTATGCTCATCTGAAAGGAAGAAGAGGAGGAATCACACTCATCTGAAAGGAAGAAAAGGAGGAATCACTCAACTGACAGGAGGAAGAGGAGGAATCACACTCATCTGAAACAAAGAAGAGGAGGAATCACACTCAACTGACAGGAGGAAAAGAAAGAATCACACTCATCTGAAAGGGAGAAGAGGAGGAATCATGCTCATCTGACAGGAAGAAATGGAGGAATCATCCTCATCTGAAAGGAAGAAAAGGAGGAATCACTCATCTGACAGGAGGAAGAGGAGGAATCACACTCATCTGAAACAAAGAAGAGGAGGAATCACACTCAACTGACAGGAGGAAGAGGATAAATCACACTCATCTGAAAGGGAGAAGAGGAGGAATCATACTCATCTAAAAGGAAGAAAGGGGGAATCATGCTCATCTGACAGGCGGAAGAGGAGGAATCACGCTCATCTGAAAGGAAGAAGAGGAGGAGGAATCATACTCATCTGAAAGGAAGAAGGGGAATCGCACTCATCTGACAGGAGGAAGAGGAGGAATGACACTCATCTGAAAGGAAGAAGAGGAGGAATCACTCATCTGACAGGAGGAAGAGGAAGAATCACACTCATATAAAACAAAGAAGAGGAGGAATTACACTCAACTGACAGGAGGAAGAGGATAAATCACACTCATCTGAAAGGGAGAAGAGGAGGAATCATACTCATCTAAAAGGAAGAAGAGGGGGAATCATGCTCATCTGACAGGCGGAAGAGGAGGAATCACGCTCATCTGAAAGGAAGAAGAGGAAAAGGAATCATACTCATCTGAAAGGAAGAAGAGGAGGAGGAATCATACTCATCTGAAAGGAAGAAGAGGAGGAGGAATCATACTCATCTGAAAGGAAGAAGAAGGGGAATCACACTCATCTGACAGGAGGAAGAGGAGGAATCACACTCATCTGAAAGGAAGAAGAGGAGGAATCACACTCATCGGAAAGTAAGAACAGGAGGAATCACACTCATCTGAAAAGAAGAAGAGGAGGAATCACACTCATCGGAAAGGAAGAAAAGGAATCACACTCATATGAAAATAATAAGAGGAGGAATCACACTCATCTGAAAGTAAGAAGAGGAGGAATCACACTCATGGCGTCCATGGAGCACACTTTTTCCAGGAGACTTGAATACTTCACAATAAAGTATTTGTATAAGAATACTTCACAAAGTATTTATATAAGAATACTTCACAATAAAGTGTGTATAAGAATACTCCAAAATAAAGTATTTTTACAAGAATACTTCACAATAAAGGATTTGTATAAGAATACTCCAAAATAAAATGTGTATAAGAATACTCAAAAATAAAGTATTTTTACAAGAATACTTCAAAATAAAGTATTTTTACAAGAATACTTCAAAATAAAGTATTTTTACAAGAATACTTCACAATAAAGTGTTTGTATAAGAATACTTCACAATAAAATGTTTGTATAAGAATACTTCAAAATAAAGTGTGTATAAGAATACTCAAAAATGAAGTATTTTTACAAGAATACTTCAAAATAAAGTATTTTTACAAGAATACTTCACAATAAAGTGTTTGTATAAGAATACTTCACAATAAAGTGTTTGTATAAGAATACTTCAAAATAATGTGTATACGAATACTTCAAAATAAAGTTTTTGTATAAGAATACTTCAAAATAAAGTGTTTGTATAGAATACTTCAAAATAAAGTGTATAAGAATACTTCAAAATAAAGTTTTTGTATAAGAATACTTCAACATAAAGCATGAATAAATGATGTAAATATATTTAATGAATGAAAAGTCACTCCTGTTACTTTAAGTCCACTTACTAAACATAAATATTCACTTTGTTCACTAAATGTCCATCAAAAGTAAGTCAACTTACTAAACATAAATATTCACTTTGTTCACTAAATGTCCATCAAAAGTAAGTCAACTTACTAAACATAAATATTCACTTTGTTCACTAAATGTCCATCTAAAGTAAGTCAACTTACTAAACATAAATATTCACTTTGTTCACTAAATGTCCATCAAAAGTAAGTCAACTTACTAAACATAAATGTTCACTTTGTTCACTAAATGTCCATCAAAAGTAAGTCAACTTACTAAACATAAATATTCACTTTGTTCACTAAATGTCCATCAAAAGTAGTCAACTTACTAAACATAAATGTTCACTTTGTTCACTAAATGTCCACAAAAAGTAAGTCAACTTACTAAACATAAATATCACCTTGTTCACTAAATGTCCATCAAAAGTAAGTCAACTTTCTAAACATAAATATTCACTTTGTTCACTAAATGTCCATCAAAAGTAAGTCAATTTACTGAACATAAATGTTCAGTTTGTTCACTAAATGTCCACCAAAAGTAAGTCAACTTACTAAACATAAATATCACCTTGTTCACTAAATGTCCATCAAAAGTAAGTCAACTTACTAAACAGAAATGTTCAGTTTGTTCACTAAATGTTCATCAAAAGTAAGTCAACTTACTAAACATAAATATTCACTTTGTTCACTAAATGTTCATCAAAAGTAAGTCAACTTACTAAACATAAATATCACTTTGTTCACTAAATGTCCATCAAAAGTAGTCAACTTACTAAACATAAATATTCACTTTGTTCACTAAATGTCCATCAAAAGTAAATCAACTTACTGAACATAAATATTCACTTTGTTCACTAAATGTCCATCAAAAGTAAGTCAACTTACTATACATAAATATTCACTTTGTTCACTAAATGTCCATCAAAAGTAAGTCAACTTACTAAACATAAATATTCACTTTGTTCACTAAATGTCCATCAAAAGTAAGTCAACTTACTAAACATAAATATTCACTTTGTTCACTAAATGTCCATCAAAAGTAAGTCCACTTACTAAACATAAATATTCACTTTGTTCACTAAATGTCCATCAAAAGTAAGTCAACTTACTATACATAAATATTCACTTTGTTCACTAAATGTCCATCAAAAGGAAGTCAACTTACTATACATAAATATTCACTTTGTTCACTAAATGTCCATCAAAAGTAAGTCCACTTACTAAACATAAATATTCACTTTGTTCACTAAATGTCCATCAAAAGTAAGTCAACTTACTAAACATAAATATTCACTTTGTTCACTAAATGTCCATCAAAAGTAAGTCAACTTACTAAACATAAATATTCACTTCGTTCACTAAATGTCCATCAAAAGTAAGTCAACTTACTAAACATAAATATTCACTTTGATATAAAAAGTCATGATGAAAAAAGTCATGATTATGATATAAAAATACATAATTAAAATATAAAGTCGAAATTATGAGATAAAAAAAGTTATTATGAGATAAAAAGTCATGATTATGATATAAAAAAAAAAAATCGAAATTATGAGATTAAAAAAGTCATGATTATGAGATAAAAAGTCACGATTATAATATAATTTTGACTTTTTATATCATAATCATGACTTTTTTTTTTTTTTACATCATAATTATAAAATGTTTATATTATAAAATAATGACTTTTTTTAATCTCATTATTTCGATTTTTTATCTCATAACCATGACTTTTTAATCTCATAATTATGATTTACCATTGAGGTATTATTTTCTCTGTTTACTGCCGTAAAAAAGGGTCTAGCATGTCCCAAAATCATCTTTTATTGTGTTGAAGGAATTGTCTTTTATTGTGTTGAAGGAATTGTCTTTTATTGTGTTGAAGTAATTGTCTTTTATTGTGTTGAAGGAATTGCCTTTTATTGTGTTGAAGGAATTGTCTTTTATTGTGTTGAAGGAATTGTCTTTTATTGTGTTGAAGGAATTGTCTTTTATTGTGTTGAAGGAATTGTCTTTTATTGTGTTGAAGGAATTGTCTTTTATTGTGTTGAAGGAATTGTCTTTTATTGTGTTGAAGGAATTGTCTTTTATTGTGTTGAAGGAATTGTCTTTTATTGTTTGGTGCGAGAGAAATAAAACTTGACAATGAAATGAAAAAAAAGGAACACAACAAGAGCGGAGCAGAGCGGGGGTGTTTCTAAAGAATTACAACAAATTAACCAACAAGCAGACATAACTAAGATGTTGTATTAGCACTTTAAAGAAAGATAAATGTGGTAATTTAGTAATTATATAAGTAAATTGCTGATATAATAGCAAAATAGTGAGTTATATGGTGTAGTTGTGTTTGGAACACCCCTCTACTAGACAATGGTTGAGTCCGCGGCGAGCTCAGGAGATTTGGCGCTCGAGTCTCTCCCGCCTAAGTCCGCCGCGCTAACGGCTCCTTGACCGCCCTTTTGCTGCTCCTAATGTCGGCTTGCGCCGCTTGAGCCGGCAGCCATGTGCGAGGAGGAGAACCAGGTCGCCGAGGAACTTTTCAAGGAGGTCAAATTCTACGTGGTGGGGGACATTGACCCGAAGGTGAGGCTGTGGCTGTTAGCTCGGCGGGGGCTAGCATGCTAACGGGCGCAGGCGCCGTTGACTTTCAACGGGCTTTAGCCGCGCGAGCTAACTAGCATGCTAACAAGCTATAGCGCCGTTGACTTTCAATGGGCTTTAGCCGCGCGAGCTAACTAGCATGCTAACGGGCTAACAGGCTTGTCAACTAAAAAGCAGCGCGCGGGTATTTTGAAGCGCAATGTTCGACACGACGCCACCATTTCGCGTTTTATCGTGGAAATAACTTCGCGCATGCGCAACTCTGCGTGGGGGGGACCGTGCGACATTTTGACACGTTTTAAAGTCATTTGCATCAACCTGTGACTGTCAACATTGTGATCCGTCGCGGACTCGCCGCCTTGCGCTTCCTGCCAAATAGTGAGTCCCTCATCCTTCTCATTATCAGCAGGTCAAAAAGTCGATAAAAAGATGACATTGTGAAGTTTTAGCGGGGAATATGATGACGTGTGCGCGTCACGTGACCCTGGCTTCATGAATAAACAAGCGATATTTTACAATAAAACCCCTTGTTTATCGCTGTCAATTGGTTCCGGGGCCTGACCGTGTTAAAATGAACAAAATAGTGGTTATGGAGTTATTTAATTCCGAACATGCATGACAACAATATGTTGCACGTCTGAAAAGGAGCAGGAAGAAGCAGAGCTTATTTATTCACGCCCATGTTGGTATCAGAGCAATCGGTAACAATTATTAAATACATAAATTACAATAATTAAATAATAATGTTCATGTGAATAAATAGTTGAGTATTTTATGGTTTACATTTAAAAGATGAATAAGATTATATTTGTAAAATGAAACAAAGTAGGAATCAAGAGAGGAATTTATGGCTCTCTGAAAATATTTATTATCAAGGAAAAACAATCATTAGTTAATTTTGTAGCTGTTTTTATTCAAGAAAATAATCATTACATGTTTTGTTTTGTACTGTCAAAGAAAAGCTTTATTTCAGGTATTTTTACTGTTTCTTATTACACAGGAAAAAAATAAATATTACACTTTGATACATTTTTTAAATATGTTACAAAACGATATTAGTTTTTGTTTACTGATTTTTATTAAGAAGGAAAACAATCATTATTACAGAGTATTTCCTTTATTGTTATTAGAAATCATTAATACAGTTTTTTTTTATTCAGGAAAACAATTGATATTACACTTTGACATTTTAAAAATATTTAGTATTTTTTTTACTGTTATTTAATAACAAGGAAAACGATCATTATTACAGGGTTTTTCCTTCATTGTTTTTTTTTATTATTGCCAAGGAAAACTATCAATACAGTTTATTTTTTACTGTGTATTAGTATTGTCAATGAAAACTCATTATTACAGAGATTTTTATTTGCTATTTTTATTATTGACAAGGAACGCTATCATTAATACAGTTTATTTTTACTGTTTTTTATTATTCAGGAAAACTATTATTATTATTACACTTTGAAATGTATTAAATATATAGTAAAACAATATTATTATACATTTTTTATTTATTTTTACTGTTTTATAATAACAAGGAAAACGATCATTACAGGGTTTTTCCTTCATTGTTTTTTTATTATTGCCAAGGAAAACTATCAATACAGTTTATTTTTTACTGTGTATTAGTATTGTCAATGAGAACTCATTATTACAGAGATTTGTATTTGCTATTTTTATTATTGACAAGGAAAGCTATCATTAGTACAGTTTCTTTTTACAGTTTTTTTTTATTATTCAGGAAAACAATTATTACACTCTGAAATGTATTAAATATATAGTAAAACAATATTATTATACTTTTTTTTAACTTTTATTTAATAACAAGGAAAACGATCATTATTACAGGGTTTTTCCTTCATTGTTTTTTTTATTATTGCCAAGGAAAACTATCAATACAGTTTATTTTTTACTGTGTATTGGTATTGTCAATGAGAACTCATTATTACAGAGATTTTTATTTGCTATTTTTATTATTGACAAGGAAAACTATCATTAGTACAGTTTATTTTTACCGTTTTTTATTATTCAGGAAAACAATTATTACACTTTGAAATGTATTAAATATATAGTAAAACAATATTATAAAACTTTTTTTTTTTTACTGTTATTTAATAACAAGGAAAACTATCATTATTACAGGGTTTTTCCTTCATTCTTTTTTTTATTATTGCCAAGGAAAACTATCAATACAGTTTATTTTTTACTGTGTATTGGTATTGTCAATGAAAACTCATTATTACAGAGATTTTTATTTGCTATTTTTATTATTGACAAGGAAAGCTATCATTAGTACAGTTTATTATTACAGTTTTTTTTATTATTCAGGAAAACAATTATTACAATTTGAAATGTATTAAATATATAGTAAAACAATATTATTATAATTTTTTTTTATTTTATTTTTTTACTGTTATTTAATAACAAGGAAAACTCATTATTACAGGTTTTTTCCTTCGTTGTTTTTTTTTAATTATTGCCAAGGAAAACTATCAATACAGTTTATTTTTTTACTGTTTATTGTTATTGTCAATGAAAACTCATTATTACAGAGTTTTTTTATTTTCTATTTTTATTATTGTCAAGGAAAACATATGTTTTACTTTTTTTCATTATTGTCAAGGAAAGCTATCATTAATACAGTTTATTTTTTATATATTTTTTTATCATTCAGGAAAACAATTATTACACTTTGAAATGTTTTAAATATATAGTAAAACAATATTATTATTAAATTTTTTTTTTTTTACTGTTATTTGATAACAAGGAAAACTATCATTATTACAGGGTTTTTCCTTCATTGTTTTTCATTATTGCCAAGGAAAACTATCAATAGTTTATTTTTACTGTTTATTGGTATTGTCAAAGAAAACTCATCATTACAGGGTTTTTTATTTGCTATTTTTATTATTGTCAAGGAAAACTATCATTAATACAGTTTTTTTTTACTGTTTTTATTATTCAGGAAAACAATTAATATTACACTTTGACATTTTTTAGATATATAGTAAAACAATATTTTTTTTACTGTTATTTAATAACAAGGAAAACTGTCATTATTATAGGGTTTTTTCATCTATTTTATTATTGCCAAGGAAAACTATCAATACAGTTGATTTTTTACTGTTTATTGTTGTCAATGAAAACTCATTTTTACAGTTTTTTATTTGCTATTTTTATTATTGACAAGGAAAACTATCATTAATACAAGTCATTTTTTACTTTTTTTCGTAATTGACAAGGAAAGCTATCATTATCACAGGTTATTTAATTTGCTGTTTTTATTATCGTCAAGGAAAACTATCATTATTACAGGTTATTTCATTTGCTATTTTTTCATTATTGTCAAGGAAAAAAATCAATACCGTTTTTTTAAGTGTTTATTGTTATTGTCCAGGAAAACTATCATTATCACGTGTTTTTTTACTGTTTTCATTATTATGGAAAACAATCATTGATACTGGGTTTTTTTTTATTATCAAGGAAAACTATCATTATTAGTTAAAAAAATAAATGTAATCAAGGAAAACTGTCATTATTAAAGGGTATTTAATTTGCTATTTTTATTATTGTCAAGAAAAACTCATTATTAGTTTTTTTATTTGCTGTTTTATTATTGTCAAGGAAAACTCAATACAGTTTTTTGTGTTTTTTTTACAGTTTTTTTTTTAATTATTGTCAAGGAAAACTTGTTATTACATGTTTTTTTTTACTGTTTTTATTATTACGGAAAACGATCATTGATACCGATGTCAAGGAAAACTATCATTGTTACAGGGTTTTTATTTGCTATTTTGTATTACTGTCAAATAAATATATCAATACAGTTTTTTTTAACTGTTTGTTATTGTCAAGGAAAACTATCATTAATGCAATTTATTTTTTACAGTTTTTTATTATTGCCAAGGAAAGCTATCATTATTAGGTTATTTTTTTTACTATTTTTTATTATTGCCAAAGAAAACTATCATTATTAGTAGTTTTTTTGTTTTTTTATACTGTTTTATGATTGTCAAGGAAAACTATCAATAGTTTTTTTTAATTTGTTTTTTATTATTGTCAAGGAAAACATCAATATTTTTTTTTATTGTTTTTTTATTATTGTCAAGGAAAACTATCAATAGTTTTTTTTTTATTGTCAAGGAAAACTATCATTAGTTTTTTTTACTGTTTTTATTATTCTCAAGGAAAACCATCATTAGAGAGTTTTTTATTTGCAATTTTTTATTATCGTCAAGGAAAACTATCAATACAGGTTTTTTTTTTAACTGTTATTGTTATTGTCAAGGAAAACTATCATTATTGCTATTTATTTTTTACTGTTTTTTATTATTGCCAAAGAAAACTATCATTATTTTTTTTTACTGTTTTTATGATTGTCAAGGAAAACTATCAATATTTTTTTTTAATTGTTTTTTATTATTGTCAAGGAAAACCATTATTAGTTTTTTTTTACTGTTTTTATTATTTTCAAGGAAAACCATCATTATTACAGAGTTTTTTATTATCGTCAAGGAAAACTATCAATACAGTTTTTTTTAACTGTTTTTTATTATCGTCAAGGAAAACTATCAATACAGTTTTTTTTTAAGTGTTTATTGTTATTGTCAAGGAAAACTATCATTGTTAGTTTTTTTTTAAAATTTTACTGTTTTTATGATTGTCAAGGAAAACTATCATTATTAGTTTTTTGACCATTTTTTTATATCAAGGAAAACTCATTATTACAAAGTTTTTTATTTGCTATTTTTTATTATCGTCAAGGAAAACTATCAATTCAGTTTTTTGTTATTGTCAAGGTAAACAATCATTATTACATTTAATTTTTTTTATCAATAAAACAATGATGTATCAGAATAATTGTAATTCATACAAAAAGTTCTCTGTTTTAAATTATTCTGAAGTATTAATTTAATTTAATTTTGATTGTGTTGTTATTGTAAACACATTTCCATGTTTTGACATCACTAGTTAGACTTTTCTTAGCAGCACTTAAATAACACAGAAGAAACAGACAAATAATAAAAATAGAATGCACCTTTGGCCAAAATGAATAAAAAATAAATAAATATGTATATAGAGACATACTGTAATAACTCGAAGTAAATAATGAAGATTAAAAAACAATTACAAACAAAAAATTAACTCAAAGCAGTCTTTTTCTCACAATGTGTTGACTTTTTTCTTATAAAATTGGGAAAAAATATATCATATCCTTTCTGTTTTCTGTAAAATGGCAATATTTTCTGCTCAAATTATGACTTTAATGTAAAATTATTACTTTTTAATGCAACATGGTAACACTTTTATAACAGTATTGCCATTTTTTGTGTTCTTGTAAAATAGTGACATTTTTTGGAGTAAAATTGTGACTTTTGTCATAATTCTGCCAAGTAAAATTAATATTATTATTATAGTATTGCCGAAATTTTCAAGTTTCCTTATAAAATTGTGACTTTTGTCATAATTTTGCCAAGTAAAATTCCGATTATTATTATAATATTGCTGAAATTTTCAAGTTTCCTTATAAAATTGTGACTTTTGTCATAATTTTGCCAAGTAAAATTCTGATTATTATTATACTATTGCTGAAATTTTCAAGTTTCCTTATAAAATTGTGACTTTTGTCATAATTCTGCCAAGTAAAATTAATATTATTATAATAATATTGCCGAATTTTTCAAGTTTCCTTATAAAATTGTGACTTTTGTCATAATTTTGCCAAGTAAAATTCATATTATTATTATAATATTGCCGAAATTTTCAAGTTTCCTTATAAAATTGTGACTTTTGTCATAATTTTGCCAAGTAAAATTCCGATTATTATAATATTGCCGAAATGTTTAAGTTTCCTTATAAAATTGTGACTTTTGTCATAATTTTGCCAAGTAAAATTCCGATTATTATTATAATATTGCCGAAATTTTCAAGTTTCCTTATAAAATTGTGACTTTTGTCATAAATCTGCCAAGTAAAATTAATATTATTATTATAATATTGCCAAAATGTTCAAGTTTCCTTATAAAATTGTGACTTTTGTCATAATTTTGCCAAGTAAAATTCAAATTATTATTATAATATTGCCGAAATTTTCAAGTTTCCTTATAAAATTGTGACTTTTGTCATAATTTTGCCAAGTAAAATTCCGATTATTATTATAATATTGCCGAAATTTTCAAGTTTTCTTATAAAATTGTGACTTTTGTCGAGTAAAATTACGACTCTTTTCATAAAATTGTCAACATTTCAGGCTTTTCTTGTAAAATGGCGACTGTTATTGAGGAAAATTCCTACTTTTATCACAATGTTGCACAAATGTCCAGTTTTTCTTGTCAAATGTTGACTTGCGTTGAGTAAAATTAGGACTTTTATCATAACACTGCCAACATTCTACCTTTTTCTTGTGAAATTGTCACCTTTTTCTTGTGAAATTGTCACCTTTTTCTTGTGAAATTCCAACTCATTTTTCACAACAAGCTTTTTTATGTTTGCATAGTATGTATATATTATTCATGTTCAAATCTTTACATACACTATATTGCCAAAAGTATTTGGCCACCTGCCTTGACTCACATATGACCTTGAAGTGCCTAACCCATAGGGTTCAATATGACCTTTTGCAGCTATTACAGCTTCAACTCTTCTGGGAAGGCTGTCCACAAGGTGGCCCACCATTCTTCCAAAAACGCATTGGTGCTCAGTCTCAGTCTCCGTCCTAACTGATCCCAAAGGTGTTGAGGTCAGGACTCTGTGCAGGCCAGTCAAGTTCATCCACATGGGTGTGTGTGTGTGTGTGTGTACAGGTGGTGCAGCTGTTGAAAGAGGGCAAGGGTAAAGAGGTGTCCTACAATGCTCTGGCTACTCACATCATTGCCGAGGACGGAGACAACCCGGAAGTGGGAGAATCTCGGGAAGTTTTCGACCTTCCCGTGGTCAAGGTGAGCCATCTAGGGCTCCCCAGACTAGCCTATTTACGGAAATGACGTTGCTTAGGATTTACAATATTTGTGTGTCAAAAAACTGACCTAAGTATGTTGATGTTTTCCAGCCTTCCTGGGTGATACTGTCAGTGCGATGTGGAGACCTGTTGCCGTATCCTTCCTGACACACTGATACCTGTGATCATAGGCCATTGACTGATATGTGTAATGATACATGTGATCATAGGCCAGATATGTGTAATGATACATGTGATCTTAGCTTCTAGACTTAGTAGAAATGTGATTATTGCCATAACCACTAACCCTCCAGAGTCACTGGCTTCTCTCCTGAATCTGGACAGATCTTCTTCGGAGTGACCGCCTGTCTTCCTCGGGTGAGTAAACGTGTGTCACTCCTGAACTCACTCTCCAATGCTACCTTTATGTCACTCTTCCAAATCACCATGTCATTATAGCAGTCTTTCCCATTAGATTCTTTTTTAATATAAGTGTTTGGGCCCACCCACAATGGGAAAGGGGGTAGGGGGAGGGGTGTATATTGTAGCGTCCCGAAAGAGTTAGTGCTGCAAGGGGTTCTGGGTATTTGTTCTGTTGTGTTACGGTGCGGATGTTCTCCCGAAATGTGTTTTGTCATTCTTGTTTGGTGTGGGTTCACAGTGTGGCGCATATTTGTAACTAAGGCCGCAGCTAACGATTATTTTTCTATCGATTAATCTATAGATTATTTTTTCGATTAATCGGTTAATCTATAGATTATTTTTTTCGATTAATCTATAGATTATTTTTCCTTTTACCGATTTTTTTTTTTATTTAACATGAAGATGAAAAACTAAATGTAGGCCAGTTTTTTCAAAAGGCATGACTTTTATTTACAAAAAAAAAAAAAAGTGACAACAACATGACAAAATATTCTGTAACAATGTAAACATTTAAAACTTTTAACATTTAACACAATTAAAAGTAGCTTATTTGCTTTTTAATGTGCAAATATAAAAGTAAACATCCGGTGCAAATCTTAATATTCTGCAATAGTATAAGCATTTCTAAAGTAAAAGTATTGCTTATTTTGCTTTAAAATGTGCAAACATCCAATACAAAAAAGTGCAAAACGAAATATTCTGTAACAGTGTAAAAGTATTGCTTGTTTTGCTTAATAACACAACAATGATAGTATGATTAAAGTGAAAGTGAATTGTTGGTTTGTACATAGTATATGTAACTGTTAATGTTGTAAAAGGTATTTGCACAACTAATTAATGTTAGCGTCTTTGTAAACACTGAACAGGCACGCCAAACGCGCCTCTCAGAGCGAAACAGTGTTTTAGTTTATGAATTTACAACGCAGATACAAATGACACATTCATGTTTTTGTGTAATGATGACAACGTATACTCAACGCGGACGATTGACTAGTTGATGGTGATGGCAAGAACGCTGTCGGGTGTTTTCTTTTCAAATGTTCCTTCATAGCCGTTGTGCTGCTATGATAGGCCATTTCCACTCAACACAGTGTGCATACAACAACTGTCAAGTGTTTTGCTTTTTTCGCTGTGCTTATCCCACACTTGAAGGGATGTACCAATGCTGAATGTGGCTTCTGGATTTCACTCAAAAGACCTGACCGTAGTTACTTTTTCCTTTTATTTTCCTTTAGTTTGCAACAGTTTTTCCAACAAAGAAACAGCTTATCTTTTCTTCTTTAGTCTGATTTTTAGCAGTCTTTAGCAGAGTTAGTAGATTTTAGTAGACTTTAGCTGTCTTTAGTAGCCTTTAGCTTCTTTAGTAGGTGAAAAACCTTTAAGGACAAAACACCACAAGATTAACATGCTGTTTAAAAAATCAATCAATTATCAATCCCATAATTTGCAATTATTAATTAGGCTATAAAACTCTTAACCATTAAACAAGTGCAAGAAAATGGACACATCTTTTCCCTTTAAGTTAAAACAGATTTTAAATAAATGGTCTCAACATAAATGCACCAAGATACATACCTGCCAACTACTCCGGTTTTCCCGTAATTAGTACGGTTGCAGTGATAAAAAATACGGTTTTTCATTAATTAAAAACATTTTTTTTTTTTTAAGTTTTATTCACGAAATCGCGTAACAAAAATGACAATCGACCTGCTTCCCGTAACTTCCTATCGAGCCATTCCGAATGCCATGTGCGAGGCTATTTATAGCACCGCTGCCAAGCACGAGGCACCAGTTGCCATTGTTTCCAAACGAGCGAACGATCATGGAATCAGCCGGAGAAAAATCGCAAACGAGTCTTAAACCGAAAAGAAAACTGCAGTCATTCCGTGAAGAATATTCAAAAGCCTATCCGGGAATAATTATCCGTTCCAAAAAGGGTGAAAACTAGGCGAATTGCACCTTGTGCAGACAAGATTTTTCGATCGGACACGGAGGAATTAGCGATGTAAAAGACCACGTTGGGACAAAAAAACACAAGTCTAATGCCGTTGCTAGCGATACAAGTGGAAAACTTTGGATTTTAGCCACAAAAAGGTAATGACACCAATGTTATCTATTGGAATTGTTTAGTACTGTTATACTGTTAAAAGTGTTGATACTATTTATGCTTTCAAGTCCAAGTTGAAGAAATCTTGTTAAATGTTGACAGCATAACTACCAAAATACTGAAGTATGTCCTTAATATTTTTGCAGTGCTATTTCTGTTGAAAAGTTCAAATGATTACATTAGAGATGTGATGTGCCACTTTTCAAGTGTCTGATGGCTTCAATTAATTTTCATTAATTTTTCAAATTTTGAATTCTTTTGAAAGGCTTACAAAAAAACTACATTTGAATTGTAATTCCATGCTATTGACAGGACTATTAATGTTAATGAAGTTAGCTTACCATGTTTACAGTATGATAATTGTGATAGAAATGTGAATTTTAGGCACAGAATATTTTTTACAATTGAACAAGGCAGTAGATTATACAAGCTTGGACAGAAAGTTAATAATGACACCAATTTTATTTTTTAAATGGAATTGTTTAGTACTGTTTTACCATTTGTTTACTGTAAAAAGTGTTTATACTTTCAATGAACAAATTGAAGTCTTGTGAAAGGTTGACAGGATAACTGGCATTAACTGTCAAAATAATTTCAAACTATTGAAGTTAGCTTACAGAATAAACATGTCAATCAACCCATATGATTTTTGCTGTAATATTTTTGTTTTGAAAAGTCACTGTGACTGATAGAAAAGTGATGGTTTTAGCAACATGTCTGAATGCTAATAATCATTTTGCGTCGGGGGGCGAAGCCTGAACCCCCCACCAGGACTTTGTCCTGGACCTACCGGGGCCTGCGGCCCCTGGACCCTGGCTACTAGGTTTTTATGATTTCAAAAGTTGGCAGGTATGAAGATACATATAAAATACATTTAAACCCAGAAACACAATAGATAAATGCAACAGAAAACCCAATATGTAAATACCGTATTTTCCGCACCATAAGCCGCCCTGGGTTATAAGCCGCGCCTTCAATGAACGGCATATTTCAAAACTTTGTCCACCTATAAGCCGCCCCGTGTTATAAGCCGCATCTAACTGCGCTAAAGGAATGTCAAAA
>NC_084580.2:25352500-25367500 GCF_033978685.3 Nerophis lumbriciformis
TCTTGGAAACCTGTCGCTTAGTAGGAGCCATTTTGTGGTCTTTACAGATGTAAACACACAAAGGAAATGAAACGTACGGTGATATCCGCGAGCTTTTTCTTCTTTTACGCGGGCGGGTGGTTGCTTACAGTAGAAGAAGAAGCGCTTCCTGTTCTATGGGGGCGGGTGCTTACCTTGGCGGTTGCTTGCGTAGAAGAAGAAGCGCTTCCTGTTCTACCGGGAAAAAAGATGGCGGCTGTTTACCGAAGTTGCGAGACCGAAACTTTATGAAAATGAATCTTAATATTTATCCATATATAAAGCGCACCGGGTTATAAGGCGCACTGTCAGCTTTTGAGAAAATTTGTGGTTTTTAGGTGCGCCTTATAGTGCGGAAAATACGGTAGTAGCATTTTTCCATTAATACACTATTAAACAAAATAATGGTGGATTTTACCCAAAAAACAGTGATAGTGTTTTTTTCCATTTACAATAATAGACTACGAAATCAACCACAGATTTGACTTTAAAACACTTGTACCAATTTCCACAAAAATACACCGTAAAAAACCACTGTAGATTTTAGTGTAAAAAATAATGTTACTGTACATTGAAAAACCACAACTTTAGATTTGACCTCAAAAATAGTGCTACTGTTTTTCTTTTTACCGCAATATTCTGTATGAACCATCCTACATTTCACCGTAAAATTTTTCTCGACTGTACAATATAACGATTTATTTTACTTAAAGTAAATACTATAAAAAAATAAAATGCATAGGCAATGAAGTAATATTCTGATATATATATATATGTTGATGTAGCCATGACAAGGACTTTGACACCCTCCTTTACATCCTATATTTTCAAGCATTACCTTGCTCTTTTTTAGGAGGTGTATCAGTTCCAGAGGGAATCCCTGGTTGGAGTCCAGCAGCGGCCAGGACGCTGCGGAACATTACCAACAACTCTGACATGCAGCCCATCATCCGACCTGCCAGCGTAGCACATGTGAGTCATTCTACACCTCCTTCTTATATATGGATTAGCATTATCCATTCTGTATCCAATAGTCACCCCAGGAATCAGAACCAGGTCCAAACCTTAGTTGTCCCAAAGATTCACACCCCGAATCTGTATTAATGTGAGGCTCAGTTTTAGTCACTCCGGGATTTTGGGGGCTTTTTTTTGCAGTCGTTGCAGTCTGACATTCCTCAACTTGTGGCAGCTTTTTCAGAAAGTTGCGGCAAAAGTTGGAATGTTTTGAAAATGACGTATGTTCCGGACTATATAACTCACCGGCATATAAGTGTTAGAAAAATAAAACATTTCCATACATTAGTTGCACCAGACTATAAGCTGCACCCGCTAAATGTTAGAAAAATAAAAGTTTTCCATATATGAGTCGCACCGGACTATAAGCCACACCCATTAAATGCTAGAAAAATAAAATTTTCCATATATAAGCCGCACCCATTAAATGTTTGGAAAATAATATTTTTCCATGTATTAATCGCACCAGACTATAAGCCGCACCCATTAAATGTTAGAAAAATAACATTTCTATATATTAATTGCACCAGACTACAAGCCGCACCCATCAAATGGTAGAAAAATAATATTTTTCCATATATTATTCACACCGGACTATAAGCCACACCCATTAAGAGTCAGAAAAATAATAAAAATGTTTCCATATATTAGTCGCACCGGACCATAAGTCGCAACACAACAAGGGTAAGAAATATTTTCCAAATATTAGTCGCAAAATAAAAAAATTCCACGTATTAGTCGCACCGGACTATAAGCCACACCCATTAAATGTTAGAAAAATAAACATTTTCCATATATTAGATGCACTGGACTATAAGCCACACCCATTAAATGTTAGAAAAATAAAAATGTTTCCATATATTAGTCACATCGGACTATAAACCACGCCTATTAAATGTTAGAAAAATTTAAAAAAAATTCATATAGTAGTTGCACCGGACTATAAGCCGCACCCAACAAGTGCTAGAAAAATAAAATTTTCCATATATTAGTCGCACCGGACTATAAGCCACACCCATTAAATGTTAGAAAAATAAACATTTTCCATATATTAGACACACTGGACTATAAGCCACACCCATTAAATGTTAGAAAAATATAAATGTTTCCATATATTAGTCGCACCAGACTATAAACCGCACCTATTAAATGTTAGAAAAATAAAAAAAAATTCATATAGTAGTTGCACCGGACTATAAGCCGCATCCAACAAGTGCTAGAAAAATAAAATGTTCCATATATTAGTCGCACCGGACTATAAGCCACACCCATTAAATGTTAGAAAAATAAACATTTTCCATATATTAGTCGCACTGGACTATAAGCCACACCCATTAAATGTTAGAAAAATAAAAATGTTTCCATATATTAGTCACATCGGACTATAAACCACGCCTATTAAATGTTAGAAAAATTTAAAAAAAATTCATATAGTAGTTGCACCGGACTATAAGCCGCACCCAACAAGTGCTAGAAAAATAAAATTTTCCATATATTAGTCGCACCGGACTATAAGCCACACCCATTAAATGTTAGAAAAATAAACATTTTCCATATATTAGACACACTGGACTATAAGCCACACCCATTAAATGTTAGAAAAATAAACATTTTCCATATATTAGACACACTGGACTATAAGCCACACCCATTAAATGTTAGAAAAATATAAATGTTTCCATATATTAGTCGCACCAGACTATAAACCGCACCTATTAAATGTTAGAAAAATAAAAAAAAATTCATATAGTAGTTGCACCGGACTATAAGCCGCATCCAACAAGTGCTAGAAAAATAAAATGTTCCATATATTAGTCGCACCGGACTATAAGCCACACCCATTAAATGTTAGAAAAATAAACATTTTCCATATATTGGACGCACTGGACTATAAGCCACACCCATTAAATGTTAGAAAAATATAAATGTTTCCATATATTAGTCGCACCAGACTATAAACCACACCCATTAAATGTTAGAAAAATAAACATTTTCCATATATTAGTCGCACCAGACTATAAACCGCACCTATTAAATGTTAGAAAAATAAACATTTTCCATATATTAGACGCACTGGACTATAAGCCACACCCATTAAATGTTAGAAAAATATAAATGTTTCCATATATTAGTCGCACCAGACTATAAACCGCACCTATTAAATGTTAGAAAAATAAAAAAAAATTCATATAGTAGTTGCACCGGACTATAAGCCGCATCCAACAAGTGCTAGAAAAATAAAATGTTCCATATATTAGTCGCACCGGACTATAAGCCACACCCATTAAATGTTAGAAAAATAAACATTTTCCATATATTAGTCGCACTGGACTATAAGCCACACCCATTAAATGTTAGAAAAATAAAAATGTTTCCATATATTAGTCACATCGGACTATAAACCACGCCTATTAAATGTTAGAAAAATTTAAAAAAAATTCATATAGTAGTTGCACCGGACTATAAGCCGCACCCAACAAGTGCTAGAAAAATAAAATTTTCCATATATTAGTCGCACCGGACTATAAGCCACACCCATTAAATGTTAGAAAAATAAACATTTTCCATATATTAGACACACTGGACTATAAGCCACACCCATTAAATGTTAGAAAAATAAACATTTTCCATATATTAGACACACTGGACTATAAGCCACACCCATTAAATGTTAGAAAAATATAAATGTTTCCATATATTAGTCACACCAGACTATAAACCGCACCTATTAAATGTTAGAAAAATAAAAAAAAATTCATATAGTAGTTGCACCGGACTATAAGCCGCATCCAACAAGTGCTAGAAAAATAAAATGTTCCATATATTAGTCGCACCGGACTATAAGCCACACCCATTAAATGTTAGAAAAATAAACATTTTCCATATATTAGACGCACTGGACTATAAGCCACACCCATTAAATGTTAGAAAAATATAAATGTTTCCATATATTAGTCGCACCAGACTATAAACCACACCCATTAAATGTTAGAAAAATAAACATTTTCCATATATTAGTCGCACCAGACTATAAACCGCACCTATTAAATGTTAGAAAAATAAACATTTTCCATATATTAGACGCACTGGACTATAAGCCACACCCATTAAATGTTAGAAAAATATAAATGTTTCCATATATTAGTCGCACCAGACTATAAACCGCACCTATTAAATGTTAGAAAAATAAAAAAAAATTCATATAGTAGTTGCACCGGACTATAAGCCGCATCCAACAAGTGCTAGAAAAATAAAATTTTCCATATATTAGTCGCACCGGACTGTAAGCCACACCCATTAAATGTTGTTAGAAAAATAAAAATTTTCCATATATTAGTCGCACTGGACTATAAGCCACACCCATTAAATGTTAGAAAAATAAACATTTTCCATATATTAGACGCACTGGACTATAAGCCATACCCATTAAATGTTAGAAACATATAAATGTTTCCATGTATTAGTCGCACCAGACTATAAACCGCGCCTATTAAATGTTAGAAAACTAAATAAACGTTTCATATAGTAGTTGCACCGGACTATAAGCCGCACCCAACAAGTGCTAGAAAAATCATATTTTCCATATATTAGTCGCAACTGGGCTATAAGCCACACCCATAAAATGTTAAAAAAAATAAATAAAAATGTTTTCCCATATGTTAGTCACACCGTACTATAAGCCACACCCATTAAATGTTAGAAAAATACAATTTTCCATATATAAGCCGCACCCATTAAATGTTAGGAAAATAATATTTTTCCATGTATTAATTGCACCAGACTATAAGCCGCACCCATCAAATGGTAGAAAAATAAGTTTCCATATATTAGTCGCACCACGTTATAAGCCGCACCCATTAAATGTTAGGAAAATAATATTTTTCCATATATTATTCACACCGGACTATAAGCCACACCCATTAAGAGTCAGAAAAATATAAATGTTTCCATATATTAGTCACACCGGACCATAAGTCGCACCCAACAAGGGTAAGAAATATTTTCCAAATATTAGTCGCAAAATAAAAAAATTCCACGTATTAGTCGCACCGGACTATAAGCCACACCCATTAAATGTTAGAAAAATAAAAATTTTCCATATATTAGACGCACTGGACTATAAGCCACACCCATTAAATGTTAGAAAAATACAAATGTTTCCATATATTAGTCACATCGGACTATAAACCGCGCCTATTAAATGTTAGAAAAATTAAAAAAAATTCACATAGTAGTTGCACCGGACTATAAGCCGCACCCAACAAGTGCTAGAAAAATAATATTTTCCATATATTAGTCGCACTGGACTATAAGCCACACCCATTAAATGTTAGAAAAATATAAATGTTTCCATGTATTAGTCGCACCAGACTATAAACCACACCTATTAAATGTTAGAAAACTAAATAAACATTTCATATAGTAGTTGCACCGGACTATAAGCCGCACCCAACAAGTGCTAGAAAAATAACATTTTCCATATATTAGTCGCAACTGGGCTATAAGCCACACCCATAAAATGTAAAAAAAACAACAAAAAAACAATTTTTTCCATATATTAGTCGCACCGTACTATAAGCCACACCCATTAAATGTTAGAAAAATGAAATTTTCCATATATAAGCCGCACCCACTAAATGTTAGAAAAATAAAATTTTCCATATATAAGCCGCACCCATTAAATGTTAGGAAAATAATATTTTTCCATATATTATTCACACCGGACTATAAGCCGCACCCATTAAGAGCCAGAAAAATAAAAATGTTTCCATATATTAGTCACACCGGACCATAAGTCGCACCCAACAAGGGTAAGAAATATTTTCCAATTATTAGTCGCAAAATAAAAAAATTCCACGTATTAGTCGCACCGGACTATAAGCCACACCCATTAAATGTTAGAAAAATAAACATTTTCCATATATTAGACGCACTGGACTATAAGCCACACCCATTAAATGTTAGAAAAATACAAATGTTTCCATATATTAGTCACATCGGACTATAAACCACGCCTATTAAATGTTAGAAAAATTAAAAAAAATTCACATAGTAGTTGCACCGGACTATAAGCCGCACCCAACAAGTGCTAGAAAAATAATATTTTCCATATATTAGTCGCACCGGACTATAAGCCACACCCATTAAATATTGTTAGAAAAATAAAAATGTTCCATATATTAGTCGCACTGGACTATAAGCCACACCCATTAAATGTTAGAAAAATAAACATTTTCCATATATTAGACGCACTGGACTATAAGCCACACCCATTAAATGTTAGAAAAATATAAATGTTTCCATATATTAGTCGCACCAGACTATAAACCACACCTATTAAATGTTAGAAAACTAAATAAACGTTTCATATAGTAGTTGCACTGGACTATAAGCCACACCCATTAAATGTTAGAAAAATAAGATTTTCCATATATAAGCCGCACCCATTAAATGTTAGGAAAATAATATTTTTCCATGTATTAATTGCACCAGACTATAAGCCACACCCATCAAATGGTAGAAAAATACGTTTCCATATATTAGTCGCACCACGCTAGGAAAATAATATTTGCCATATATTATTCACACCGGACTATAAGCCGCACCCATTAAGAGCCAGAAAAATAAAAATGTTTCCATATATTAGTCACACCGGACTATAAGCCGCACCCATTAAATGTTTGAAAAAAAAAAATCTAATTTTCCCATATATTAGTCGCACAGTACTATAAGCCACACCCATTAAATGTTAGAAAAATAATATTTTCCATATATAAGCCGCACCCATTAAATGTTAGGAAAATAATATTTTTCCATATATTATTCACACCGGCCTATAAGCCACACCCATTAAGAGTCAGAAAAATAAAAATGTTTCCATATATTAGTCACACCGGACCATAAGTCGCAACACAACAAGGGTAAGAAATATTTTCCAAATATTAGTCGCAAAATAAAAAAATTCCACGTATTAGTCGCACCGGACTATAAGCCACACCCATTAAATGTTAGAAAAATAAACATTTTCCATATATTAGTCGCACTGGACTATAAGCCACACCCATTAAATGTTAGAAAAATAAACATTTTCCATATATTAGACGCACTGGACTATAAGCCACACCCATTAAATGTTAGAAAAATATAAATGTTTCCATATATTAGTCGCACCAGACTATAAACTGCGCCTATTAAATGTTAGAAAACTAAATAAACGTTTCATATAGTAGTTGCACCGGACTATAAGCCGCACCCAACAAGTGCTAGAAAAACCATATTTTCCATATATTAGTCACACCGGACTGTAAGCCACACCCATAAAATGTAAAAAAAAAAAAAAAAAAAAAATCAATTTTTTTCCATATATTAGTCGCACCGTACTATAAGCCACACCCATTAAATGTCAGAAAAATAAACATTTCCATATATAAGCCGCACCCATTAAATGTTAGGAAAATAAGTTTCCATATATTAGTCGCACCACGCTATAAGCCGCACCCATTAAATGTTAGGAAAATAATAATAAAAATGTTTCCATATATTAGTCACACCGGACCATAAGTTGCACCCAACAAGGGTAAGAAAAATTAAAATGTCCAAATATTAGTCAAAAAATTAAAAAATTCCACATATTAGTTGCACCGGACTATAAGCCACACCCATTAAATGTTAGAAAAATAAATACAATTTTCATATAGTAGTTGCACCGGACTATAAGCCGCACCCAACAAGTGCTAGAAAAATAAATGTTTCCATATATTAGTCGCAACTGGGCTATAAGCCACACCCATTAAATGTTAGAAAAATATAAATGTTTCCATATATTAGACGCACTGGACTATAAGCCACACCCATTAAATGTTAGAAAAATATAAATGTTTCCATATATTAGTCGCACCAGACTATAAACCGCGCCTATTAAATGTTAGAAAACTAAATAAATGTTTCATATAGTAGTTGCACCGGACTATAAGCCGCACCCAACAAGTGCTAGAAAAACCATATTTTCCATATATTAGTCACACCGGACTGTAAGCCACACCCATAAAATGTAAAAAAAAAAAAAAAAAAAAAAAAAAAAAAAAAAATCAATTTTTTTCCATATATTAGTCGCACCGTACTATAAGCCACACCCATTAAATGTTAGAAAAATAAACATTTCCATATATAAGCCGCACCCATTAAATGTTAGGAAAATAAGTTTCCATATATTAGTCGCACCACGCTATAAGCCGCACCCATTAAATGTTAGGAAAATAATATTTTTCCATATATTATTCACACCGGACTATAAGCCACACCCATTAAGAGTCAGAAAAATAAAAATGTTTCCATATATTAGTCACACCGGACCATAAGTCGCACCCAACAAGGGTAAGAAAAATTAAATTTTCCAAATATTAGTCGCAAAATAAAAAAATTCCACATATTAGTCGCACCGGACTATAAGCCACACCCATTAAATGTTAGAAAAATAAATACAATGTTCATATAGTAGTTGCACCGGACTATAAGCCGCACCCAACAAGTGCTAGAAAATTAAATGTTTCCATATATTAGTCGCAACTGGGCTATAAGCCACACCCATTAAATGTTAGAAAAATACAAATGTTTCCATATATTAGACGCACCGGACTATAAACCGCGCCTATTAAATGTTAGAAAACTAAATAAACGTTTCATATAGTAGTTGCACCGGACTATAAGCCGCACCCAACAAGTGCTAGAAAAATCATTTTTTCCATATATTAGTCGCACCGTACTATAAGCCACACCCATTAAATGTTAGAAGAATAAAATTTTCCACATATAAGCCGCACCCATTAAATGTTAGAAAAATAAAATTTTTCCATGTATTAATTGCACCAGACTATAAGCCGCACCCATCAAATGGTAGAAAAATATGTTTCCATATATTAGTCGCACCACGCTATAAGCCGCACCCATTAAATGTTAGGAAAATAATATTTTCCATATATTATTCACACCGGACTATAAGCCACACCCATTAAGAGTCAGAAAAATAAAAATGTTTCCATATATTAGTCACACCGGACCATAAGTCGCACCCAACAAGGGTAGGAAAAATTAAATTTTCCAAATATTAGTCACAAAATAAAAAAATTCCACGTATTAGTCGCACCGGACTATAAGCCACACCCATTAAATGTTAGAAAAATAAATAAAATTTTCATATAGTAGTTGCACCGGACTATAAGCCGCACCCAACAAGTGCTAGAAAAATCATATTTTCCATATATTAGTCGCAACTGGGCTATAAGCCACACCCATTAAATGTTAAAAAAATATATTTTTCCCCATATATTAGACGCACTGGACTATAAGCCACACCCATTAAATGTTAGAAAAATAAACATTTTCCATATATTAGTCGCACCAGACTATAAACCACACCCATTAAATGTTAGAAAAATATAAATGTTTCCATACATTAGTCGCACCAGACTATAAGCCGCACCCACTAAGTGATAGAGAATCCCCTCCCTCATGTATTAGACGCACCGGACTATAAACCGCGGCCATTAAATGTTAGGAAAAAATAAGCTTCCCATATATTAGTTGCACCGGACTATAAGCTGCACCCATTAAATGTTAGAAAAATAATATTTTCCATATATTAGTCGCACCAGACTATAAGCCGCACCCATTAAATGTTAGAAACATTTTTTTTCCCCATATATTAGCCACACCGGACTATACGTTGTGAAATGAGTTATTTACACAGAAACAGCACAAACAATAACACACTTTTTAAGTGTCTTTGCAAGTGTTTGTTAAATTAACCACACCGTTTTACAAGCCGCGCAGTCCAAAGCGTAGGAAAAAAAGTACAGACATCACACATGGTACGGTTTAGTAAGTAAGAATTGTTTTAGTTACATTGTAAAACTTACAAAGTAGAAGTACACTCCACAAATTAACCGCACTGTTTTATAAGCCGCGCGGTCCAAAGTGTAGGAAAACAGTACATACATCACACATGGGACGGATTGTTGGGATTGTTTTAGTTATATTGTACATTTACATTTGAGTGATGAAACCATACGAGTAGAAACGCTATGGACGATTCGTTAAATTAACCACACTGTTTTATAAGCCGCGCGGTCCAAAGCGTAGGAAAAAATTACAGACATCACAAATGGGACGGATTGTTGGGATTGTTTTAGTTATATTGTAAAACTTACAACCGTTTATTGGAGCGATGAATCCATACGAGTAGAAACGCTATGGACGATTCGTTAAATTAACCGCACTGTTTCATAAGCCGCGCGGTCCAAAGCGTAGGAAAAAAAGGACAGACATCACACGTGGGACGATTTAGTAAGTAAGAATTGTTTTAGTTATATTGTAAAATGTATTGGAGCGATGAATCCATATGAGTAGAAACGCTATGGACTATTCATTAAATTAACCGCACTGTTTCATAAGCCGCGCGGTCCAAAGCGTAGGAAAAAAGTACAGACCTCACACGTGGGACGGTTTAGTAAGAATTGTTTCAGTTATATTGTAAAACTTACAACCGTTTATTGGAGCGATGAATCCATACAAGTAGAACAGCTATGGACGATTAAAGGACGGAAAGGCACTTCTACATCCGGTTCAAAGCTTTAAAGGCCTACTGAAATGCGATGTTCTTATTTAAACGGGGATAGCAGGTCCATTCTACTTGATCATTTCGCGATATTGCCATATTTTTGCTGAAAGGATTTAGTAGAGAACATCGACAATAAAGTTGGCAACTTTTGGTGGCTGATAAAAAAAGCCTTGCCTGTAGCGGAAGTAGCAGACGAGTAGCGTGACGTCACAGGTTGTGGAGCTCCTCACATCTGCACATTGTTTACAATCATGGCCACCAGCAGCGAGAGCGATTCGGACCGTGAAAGCGACGATTTCCCCATTAATTTGAGCGAGGATGAAAGATTGGTGGGTGAGGAAAGTGAGAGTGAAGGACTAGAGGGCAGATAGGGAAGATGCTGTGAGACCTGATATTCAGCTGGGAATGACTAAAACAGTAAATAAACACAAGACATATATATACTCTATTAGCCACAACACAACCAGGCTTATATTTAATATGCCACAAATTAATCCCGCATAACAAACACCTCCTGTCCATATAACCCGTCAATACAACTCAAACACCCGCACAACACACTCAATCCCACAGCCCAAAGTACCGTTCACCTCCCCAAAGTTCATACAGCACATATATTTCCCCAAAGTTACGTACGTGACATGCACATAGCGGCACGCACGTACGGGCAAGCGATCAAATGTTTGGAAGCTTACTCACGGTACCGCGTCTGCGCATCCAACTCAAAGTCCTCCTGGTAAGAGTCTCTGTTGTCCCAGTTCTCCACAGGCCAATGGTAAAGCTTGACTGTCATCTTCCGGGAATGTAAACAATGAAACACCGGCTGTGTTTGTGTTGCTGCATACCTGCCAACTACTCCGGTTTTCCCGTAATTAGTACGGTTTTCATCAACCTATTCCGGGTTACGGTTGCAGTGATAAAAAATACGGTTTTTCATTCATTAAAAAAAAAAAAGGGTGAAAACTACGCGAATTGCACCTTGTGCAGACAAGATTTTTCGATCTCACACGGAGGAATTAGCGATGTAAAAGACCACGTTGGGACAAAAAAACACAAGTCTAATGCCGTTGCTAGCGATACAAGTGGAAAACTTTCAACGTTTTTCGTCGCCCAAACAGATTCTTTGGATGTGATAAATGCCGAAGTTTTATTTACGGAGGCAATAATTGAGCATGGACTTCCAATCGCACTGGCTGATCACATGGGACAGTTAAATGTTTGTCATGCAACCTTTAAAAATCATTACCGTATTTTCCGCACTATAAGGCGCACCTAAAAACCACAATTTTTCTCAAAAGCTGACAGTGCGCCTTATAACCCGGTGCGCTTTATTACGATTCATTTTCATAAAGTTTCGATCTCGCAACTTCGGTAAACAGCCGCCATCTTTTTTCCCGGTAGAACAGGAAGCGCTTCTTCTTCTACGCAAGCAACCGCCAAGGAAAGCACCCGCCCCCATAGAACAGGAAGCGCTTCTTCTTCTACTGTAAGCTACCGCCCGCCCCCGGAAGAAGAAGAAAAAACGCGCGGATATCACCGTACGTTTCATTTCCTGTTTACATCTGTAAAGACCACAAAATGGCTCCTACTAAGCGACAAGGATCCGGTTCATAAAAAGACGCAATCTCTCCATCCGCACACGGATTACTACCGTATTTCACAGCAACTGATATTCCTGTGAACCGCACTGTGGAACGGGAGCACGTACGGTGAATATTCGCACCACAGGGAATGAGAAGTCATCCTTCACTGTGGTTCTAGCTTGCCATGCTAACTTCCACCCATGGTGATATTCAAGAGGAAGACCTTGCCAAAAGAGACCTTTCCAGCCGGCGTCATCATAAAAGCTAACTCGAAGGGATGGATGGATGAAGAAAAGATGAGCGAGTGGTTAAGGGAAGTTTACGCGAAGAGGCCGGGTGGCTTTTTTCACACAGCTCCGAAGGCGAACACACCTTCACTAAGACGGGCAGACAGCGCCGGACGACATACGCCAAAATTTGCCAGTGGATCGTAAATGCCTGGGCAGATATTTCGGTCACAACTGTGGTCCGAGCTTTCCGGAAGGCAGGATTCACAGAACTGCTGCACAACAACAGCGACACTGAATCCGATGACTTCGACGAGACGGAGCCGGCCATTTTTGGATCCCACGCTTGCGCAACTTTTCAATTCGGACACCGAAGACGAAGAATTCGAAGGATTTACGAATGAAGAATAACTTCAGAAGGTGAGCGCTATGTTTATTTTGTGTGTTGTGACATTAACGTTCGAGCAACATTATGTTGCTTTTGCTCTACACCATTTTGAATTTTACTATGTTTGTGATTGCACATTTGCGTACATTTTGGGACAGAGTTGTTAGAACGCTGGTTTTCAATATATTATTAAAGTTTGACTGAACTATCTGACTGTTTTTTTGACATTTACTTTAGCGCAGCGTTTTTTTGACATTCACTTTAGCGCAGCGTAGGCGCGGCTTATAGTCCGGGGCGGCTTATTGGTGGGCAAAATTATGAAATATGTAATTCATAGAAGGTGCGGCTAATAATCCGGTGCGCCTTATAGTGCGGAAAATACGGTACGCGGTGATCGCGGTCCCAAAAATAAACTTTTCTTGCATGATAATGTCCAGAAAAACTCACTTTATATTACTATAGAGTCCTTTTAACGAATGAGTTTGATGGTTTATCACAAACCTTAAATGAAAGAAGTCCTTTGTTCTCCTGCACCATGCATGCGCTTTGGCCTTGCTTCGTGTTTGGTGCGCAATCCTGACGACTATATTTCACAGCACGTCTTTGACAACTTGAAGTGGCATAAAACATTTAAAACAAAGGGGTTATAGGAACAATCACTTTCAGTGTTTTATGCCACTTCAAGTTGTCAAAGACGGTATGCTGGTGCCCGACTGCCACAAGTGGAACAAACATTTGAAACAAGGGGTTATAGGAACAATCACTTTCAGTGTTTTATGCCACTTCAAGTAAACTTATCATAAAGTTACCATATCATTTTTGCAGTATGATCAATCTGATAGAATAACTTTGGATTTTAGCCACAAAAAGGTAATGACACCAATGTTATCTATTGGAATTGTTTAGTACTGTTATACTGTTAAAAGTGTTGATACTATTTATGCTTTCAAGTCCAAGTTGAAGAAATCTTGTTAAATGTTGACAGCATAACTACCAAAATACAGAAGTATGTCCTTAATATTTTTGCAGTGCTATTTCTGTTGAAAAGTTCAAATGATTACATTAGAGATGTGATGTGCCACTTTTCAAGTGTCTGATGGCTTCAATTCATTTTCATTCATTTTGAATTCTTTTGAAAGGCTTACAAAAAAACTACATTTGAATTGTAATTCCATGCTATTGACAGGACTATTAATTTTAATGAAGTTAGCTTACCATGTTTACAGTATGATAATTGTGATAGAAATGTGAATTTTAGGCACAGAATATTTTTACAATTGAACAAGGCAGTAGATTATACAAGCTTGGACAGAAAGTTAATAATGACACCAATTTTTTTTTTTAATGGAATTGTTTAGTACTGTTTTACCATTTGTTTACTGTAAAAAGTGTTTATACTTTCAATGAACAAATTGAAGTCTTGTGAAAGGTTGACAGGATAACTGGCATTAACTGTCAAAATAATTTCAAACTATTGAAGTTAGCTTACAGAATAAACATGTCAATCAACCCATATGATTTTTGCTGCAATATTTTTGTTTTGAAAAGTCACTGTGACTGATAGAAAAGTGATGGTTTTAGCAACATTTTAACCTGTCTGAATGCAATCAATCATTTTGCGTCGGGGGGCCTGAACCCCCCACCAGGACTATGTCCTGGACCTACCTGCGGCCCCTGGACCCTGGCTACTAGGTATTTCTGATTTCAAAAGTTGGCAGGTATGGTATTGGCATGTGTTGCAATGTTAAGATTTCATCATTGATATATAAACTATCAGACTGCGTGGTCGCTAGTAGTGGCTTTCAGTAGGCCTTTAAACCGCAGAAAAAGCAGTGAGCTTATCGTAGACCAGAATTTACGGTAAGTTGCGAGGCTGCGCGTATTTTGCAAGGATGGGTTGAATTAGCGAATAAATCCTGCAGAGAGCAAAATCTTCCCCACAGTTCCACATGTGCTTGTCTCCCTCGTGGCAGATCATCCAGAACCTGAACCAAGGAAAGCCATTGGAGCACCAGACCAATCAGAGCCATTCCCAGACGCTCAACACTGCCAACACGCTGCTCTTCAATCAGTCCAAAATAGCAGGCCCGCAGCAGCAGCAGCAGCAGCTCATGCAACAGTCCGCCCAGCAGCACCATCAACAGTTACCGCAGC
>NC_084580.2:25370000-25417500 GCF_033978685.3 Nerophis lumbriciformis
ATGTCACATTTAGGCCACGCCCACACCACTTCTTATAAATGTCACATTTAGGCCACGCCCACGCCACTTCTTATAAATGTCACATTTAGGCCACGCCCACACCACTTCTTATAAATGTCACATTTAGGCCACGCCCACACCACTTCTTATAAATGTCACATTTAGGCCACGCCCACGCCACTTCTTATAAATGTCACATTTAGGCCACGCCCACACCACTTCTTATGAATGTCACTTTAAGGCCACGCCCACACCACTTCTTATAAATGTCACATTTAGGCCACGCCCACACCACTTCTTATAAATGTCACATTTAGGCCACGCCCACACCACTTCTTATAAATGTCACATTTAGGCCACGCCCACACCACTTCTTATAAATGTCACATTTAGGCCACGCCCACACCACTTCTTATAAATGTCACATTTAGGCCACGCCCACACCACTTCTTATAAATGTCACATTTAGGCCACGCCCACACCACTTCTTATAAATGTCACATTTAGGCCACGCCCACACCACTTCTTATAAATGTCACATTTAGGCCACGCCCACACCACTTCTTATAAATGTCACATTTAGGCCACGCCCACGCCACTTCTTATAAATGTCACATTTAGGCCACGCCCACGCCACTTCTTATAAATGTCACATTTAGGCCACGCCCACACCACGTCTTATGTCACATTTAGGCCACGCCCATACCACTTCTTATAAATGTCACATTTAGGCCACGCCCACACCACTTCTTATAAATGTCACATTTAGGCCACGCCCACACCACTTCTTATAAATGTCACATTTAGGCCACGCCCACACCACTTCTTATAAATGTCACATTTAGGCCACGCCCACACCACGTCTTATGTCACATTTAGGCCACGCCCATACCACTTCTTATAAATGTCACATTTAGGCCACGCCCACACCACTTCTTATAAATGTCACTTTAAGGCCACGCCCACACCACTTCTTATAAATGTCACATTTAGGCCACGCCCACACTACTTCTTATAAATGTCACATTTAGGCCACGCCCACACCACTTCTTATAAATGTGACATTTAGGCCACGCCCACACCACTTCTTATAAATGTCACTTTAAGGCCACGCCCACACCAACACACACACACACTTAATAAACACATACCCTATTTTACCCACTAGAAGGTGCACCTAAATCCTTTTTTTTCCTCAAAACTCGACACCGCACCTTATAACCCGGTGCACCTAATGTACCGAATAATTCTGCTTGTGCTTACCGACCTCTAAGCTATTTTATTTGGTACATGGTGAAATGATAAGTGTGACCAGAAGATGGCAGTCACACATAAGAGATACGTGTAGACTGCAATGTGATGGCAGTCACACATAAGAGATACGTGTAGACTGCAATGTGATGGCAGTCACACATAAGAGATACGTGTAGACTGCAATATGATGGCAGTCACACATAAGAGATACGTGTAGACTGCAATATGGCCTGCGTGTGACTGCAATGTGATGTCAGTCACACATAAGAGATACGTGTAGACTACACGTACGTATCTCTTATGTGTGACTGCCATCATATTGCAGTCTACACGTACGTATCTCTTATGTGTGACTGCCATCATATTGCAGTCTACACGTACGTATCTCTTAAGTGTGACTGCCATCACATTGCAGTCTACACGTATCTCTTATGTGTGACTGCCATCACATTGCAGTCTACACGTATCTCTTATGTGTGACTGCCATCATATTGCAGTCTACGCGTATCTCTTATGTGTGACTGCCATCATATTGCAGTCTACACGTATCTCTTATGTGTGACTGCCATCATAATGCAGTCTACATGTGACTGCCATCATATTGCAGTCTACACGTATCTCTTATGTGTGACTGCCATCATAATGCAGTCTACATGTGACTGCCATCATATTGCAGTCTACACATATCTCTTATGTGTGACTGCCATGATATTGCAGTCTACACGTATTTCTTATGTGTGACTGCCATCATAATGCAGTCTACATGTGACTGCCATCATATTGCAGTCTACACATATCTCTTATGTGTGACTGCCATGATATTGCAGTCTACACGTATTTCTTATGTGTGACTGCCATCATATTGCAGTCTACACGTATCTCTTGTGTGACTGCCATCATATTGCAGTCTACACGTATCTCTTATGTGTGACTGCCATCATAATGCAGTCTACATGTGACTGCCATCATATTGCAGTCTACACATATCTCTTATGTGTGACTGCCATCATATTGCAGTCTACACATATCTCTTATGTGTGACTGCCATCATAATGCAGTCTACATGTGACTGCCATCATATTGCAGTCTACACGTATCTCTTATGTGTGACTGCCATCATATTGCAGTCTACACGTATCTCTTATGTGTGACTGCCATCATATTGCAGTCTACACGTATCTCTTATGTGTGACTGCCATCATAATGCAGTCTACATGTGACTGCCATCATATTGCAGTCTACACGTATCTCTTATGTGTGACTGCCATCATTTTGCAGTCTACACGTATTTCTTATGTGTGACTGCCATCATATTGCAGTCTACACGTATCTCTTATGTGTGACTGCCATCATATTGCAGTCTACACCTATCTCTTATGTGTGACTGCCATCATATGGCAGTCTACACGTACCTCTTATGTGTGACTGCCATCATAATGCAGTCTACATGTGACTGCCATCATATTGCAGTCACATGTATCTCTTATGTGTGACTGCCATCATATTGCAGTCTACACCTATCTCTTATGTGTGACTGCTATCATATTGCAGTCTACACCTATCTCTTATGTGTGACTGCCATCATATTGCAGTCTACACCTATCTCTTATGTGTGACTGCCATCATATTGCAGTCTACACGTATCTCTTATGTGTGACTGCCATCATAATGCAGTCTACATGTGACTGCCATCATATTGCAGTCTACACGTATCTCTTATGTGTGACTGCCATCATAATGCAGTCTACATGTGACTGCCATCATATTGCAGTCTACACGTATCTCTAATGTGTGACTGCCATCATATTGCAGTCTACACGTATCTCTTATGTGTGACTGCCATCATATTGCAGTCTACACGTATCTCTAATGTGTGACTGCCATCATATTGAAGTCTACACGTATCTCTTATGTGTGACTGCCATCTACTGGTCACACTTACCATTACACCATGTACCAAATAAAATAGCTTTGAGGTTGGTAAGCACAACCAGACATTAGGTGCACCGGGTTATAAGTGCGCCTTATAGTACGTAAAATGCGGTACTCCAAGAAAAAGCAAGGCCAGTGTGCACTTTTCAACAGGAAGTGATGCACTCAAATAGTACGTTAGCTTAATGCTAACGTCTAATGGAGCAGCTCATTGACAGGCTAAGCAGAATTAGCGTCCGCCACTTCACACTGTCTTCATGTCACAGTACCACAGGACGGCTTCCTGCTGGGCTGCGTGTTCGCCATCGCCGACTACCCCGAACAGATGGCGGACAAACAACTTCTGTCCACGTGGAAACGGGTACGTTTTGTTTTAAGAAAGTCATGCCAAAGTAACTTGTTGTGATGCTTTTCACCGGAAGTGTAACTGCCAACATTACAATTCATTTATTTACGAGGTTTGAAACAGGACCAAGTGGATTTACTGTAAATAATACCTGTACTTTTTACAATGTACAGGTTGTTTGTACATTGTTTACATCCGTGATGTCGTTCACAACAACACAACAGATGTGTTGTGTGTGTATGATTGTTTGTACATTGTTTACATCCATGATGTCGTTCACAACAACACAACAGATGTGTTGTGTGTGTATGATTGTTTGTACATTGTTTACATCCATGATGTCATTCACAACAACACAACAGATGTGTTGTGTGTGTATGATTGTTTGTACATTGTTTACATCCATGATGTCGTTCACAACAACACAACAGATGTGTTGTGTGTGTATGATTGTTTGTACATTGATGTTACACCCACAATGTCGCTCACAACAACACAACAGATGAGATGTGTTGTGTGTATGATTGTTTGTACACTGTTTACATCCATGATGTCGTTCACAACAACACAACTGATGTGTTGTGTGTGTATGATTGTTTGTACATTGTTTACATCCATGATGTCGTTCACAACAACACAACAGATGTGTTGTGTGTGTATGATTGTTTGTACATTGTTTACATCCATGATGTCATTCACAACAACACAACAGATGTGTTGTGTGTGTATGATTGTTTGTACATTGTTTACATCCATGATGTCGTTCACAACAACACAACAGATGTGTTGTGTGTGTATGATTGTTTGTACATTGATGTTACACCCACAATGTCGCTCACAACAACACAACAGATGAGATGTGTTGTGTGTATGATTGTTTGTACACTGTTTACATCCATGATGTCGTTCACAACAACACAACTGATGTGTTGTGTGTGTATGATTGTTTGTACATTGTTTACATCCATGATGTCATTCACAACAACACAAATGATGTGTTGTGTGTGTATGATTGTTTGTACATTGTTTACATCCATGATGTCATTCACAACAACACAACAGATGTGTTGTGTGTGTATGATTGTTTGTACATTGTTTACATCCATGATGTCATTCACAACAACACAACTGATGTGTTGTGTGTGTATGATTGTTTGTACATTGTTTACATCCATGATGTCGTTCACAACAACACAACAGATGTGTTGTGTGTGTATGATTGTTTGTACATTGTTTACATCCATGATGTCGTTCACAACAACACAACAGATGTGTTGTGTGTGTATGATTGTTTGTACATTGTTTACATCCATGATGTCGTTCACAACAACACAACAGATGTGTTGTGTGTGTATGATTGTTTGTACATTGATGTTACACCCACAATGTCGCTCACAACAACACAACAGATGAGATGTGTTGTGTGTATGATTGTTTGTACACTGTTTACATCCATGATGTCGTTCACAACAACACAACTGATGTGTTGTGTGTGTATGATTGTTTGTACATTGTTTACATCCATGATGTCATTCACAACAACACAAATGATGTGTTGTGTGTGTATGATTGTTTGTACATTGTTTACATCCATGATGTCATTCACAACAACACAACAGATGTGTTGTGTGTGTATGATTGTTTGTACATTGTTTACATCCATGATGTCATTCACAACAACACAACTGATGTGTTGTGTGTGTATGATTGTTTGTACATTGTTTACATCCATGATGTCGTTCACAACAACACAACAGATGTGTTGTGTGTGTATGATTGTTTGTACATTGTTTACATCCATGATGTCGTTCACAACAACACAACAGATGTGTTGTGTGTGTATGATTGTTTGTACATTGTTTACATCCATGATGTCGTTCACAACAACACAACAGATGTGTTGTGTGTGTATGATTGTTTGTACATTGATGTTACACCCACAATGTCGCTCACAACAACACAACAGATGAGATGTGTTGTGTGTATGATTGTTTGTACACTGTTTACATCCATGATGTCGTTCACAACAACACAACTGATGTGTTGTGTGTGTATGATTGTTTGTACATTGTTTACATCCATGATGTCATTCACAACAACACAAATGATGTGTTGTGTGTGTATGATTGTTTGTACATTGTTTACATCCATGATGTCATTCACAACAACACAACAGATGTGTTGTGTGTGTATGATTGTTTGTACATTGTTTACATCCATGATGTCGTTCACAACAACACAACTGATGTGTTGTGTGTGTATGATTGTTTGTACATTGATGTTACATCCATGATGTTGTTCACAACAACACAAGCAGATGACATGTGTTGTGTGTGTATGATTGTGTGTACATTGATGTTACATCCATGATGTCGTTCACAACAACACAACTGATGTGTTGTGTGTATGATTGTTTGTACATTGTTTACATCCATGATGTCGTTCACAACAACACAACTGATGTGTTGTGTGTGTATGATTGTTTGTACATTGATGTTACATCCATGATGTTGTTCACAACAACACAAGCAGATGACATGTGTTGTGTGTGTATGATTGTGTGTACATTGATGTTACATCCATGATATCGTTCACAACAACACAACTGATGTGTTGTGTGTATGATTGTTTGTACATTGTTTACATCCATGATGTCGTTCACAACAACACAACTGATGTGTTGTGTGTGTATGATTGTTTGTACATTGATGTTACATCCATGATGTCGTTAACAACAACACAAGCAGATGACATGTGTTGTGTGTGTATGATTGTTTGTACATTGATGTTACATCCATGATGTCGTTCACAACAACACAACAGATGTGTTGTGTGTGTATGATTGTTTGTACATTGATGTTACATCCATGATGTCGTTCACAACAACACAACTGATGTGTTGTGTGTGTATGATTGTGTGTACATTGATGTTACATCCATGATGTCGTTCACAACAACACAACTGATGTGTTGTGTGTATGATTGTTTGTACATTGATGTTACATCCATGATGTCGTTCACAACAACACAACTGATGTGTTGTGTGTGTATGATTGTGTGTACATTGATGTTACATCCATGATGTCGTTCACAACAACACAACTGATGTGTTGTGTGTATGATTGTTTGTACATTGTTTACATCCATGATGTCGTTCACAACAACACAACAGATGACATATGTTGTGTGTGTATGATTGTGTGTACATTGATGTTACATCCATGATGTTGTTCACAACAACACAACTGATGTGTTGTGTGTATGATTGTTTGTACATTGTTGTTACATCCATGATGTCGTTCACAACAACACAACAGATGTGTTGTGTGTGTATGATTGTTTGTACATTGTTGTTACATCCATGATGTCGTTCACAACAACACAACAGATGACGTGTGTATGATTAACTTATCAAGGTTGACTTACCTCCTCCGTGCAGGTGATCCAGGCGTGTGGGGGTGCTGTTGACTCCTCCCTGACCAGCCGCTGCACACACCTGCTGTGTGAGAGTCAGGTCAGCAACATGTATGTGCAGGTAAGAATCTTATTACGTCATCACACTTTTCCTAGGGCTGGACATACATGCTGAAATAGTCCATGTTGTTATAAATGTGTTAACTTTCAGTTTCGATAACCCCTAAGGGGTGGCAACCAAGGGGGACAAAAACATGAGAGACGGGCGACCATTTTTGACCTTTACAAATAAAACAATCAGTATTGTTCAGAAATGAGATGATGTTGTTAAAAATATACATATAGCTGCAGTCAGCCCTTTCAAAATAAAGTTCATACCCTGAATTCTTGGGAGCTTTTCAAAAAGTTTTGACCCTTATTTTGTTGTCAATGTTTGAAGTCTTCCTCAAAAAAAGCACATGATTTTAACAAAAAGTGTGAAACAAATATTGATGTTGAGGTTCAAACATACAATATTAGCTAAAATGCTAGCATAGAATCAGGTAGCATAGTTCTAAGATTGCGGTAAGTATTAAAAACATGATTTTTTTATTTTTTATTAAAACGAACAAAATTGGCTAAAATGCCAGCATAAAACGTTAGCATACGAACGTTAGCATGCTAACATATGAGAAGTTAACATACTCCTAAAGGTAGCATAGTTCTAAGATTGCGGAACATAAACAGGATTTTTACATTTTAACAAACAAAATTTGCTAAACTGCTAGCATAAGACATTAGCATAAAAACGTTAGCATGCTAACATATGAAAAGTTAACATACTCATAGAGGTAGCGTAGTTCTAAGATTGCCAAAAGTAACAAGAAACAGGATTTTTAGATTTTAACCAACAAAATTAGCTAAACTGCTAGCATAAAACATTAGCATTAAAAACGTTAGCATGCTAACATATGAAACGTTTACATACTCATAGAGGTAGCATAGTTCTAAGATTGCCAAAAGGATAAAAAAACATGACTTAAGATCTAAACGAACAAAATTTGTTAAAATGCTAGCATAAAACCTTTGCATGAAACCTTAGCATACGAACGTCAGCATGCTAACTAGCGTATGAGAAGTTAACATGCGCCTAGATGTAGCATAGTTCTAAGATTGCGGTGAGTATTAAAAACATGATTTTTTTTTTAGGTTAAAACGAACAAAATTGGCTAAAATGCCAACATAAAACGTTAGCATACGAACGTTAGCATGCTAACATATGAGAAGTTAACATACTCCTAAAGGTAGCATAGTTCTATGATTGCGGAACATAAACAGGATTTTTACATTTTAACAAACAAAATTTGCTAAACTGCTAGCATAAAACATTAGCATAAAAACGTTAGCATGCTAACATATGAAAAGTTAACATACTCATAGAGGTAGTGTAGTTCTAAGATTGCCAAAAGTAACAAGAAACAGGATTTTTATATTTTAACCAACAAAATTAGCTAAACTGCTAGCATAAAACATTAGCATAAAAATGTTAGCATGCTAACATATGAAACGTTTACATACTCATAGAGGTAGCATAGTTCTAAGATTGCCAAAAGGATAGAAAAACATGACTTAAGATCTAAACGAACAAAATTTGTTAAAATGCTAGCATAAAACCTTTGCATGAAACCTTAGCATACGAGCGTCAGCATGCTAACTAACGTATGAGAAGTTAACATGCGCCTAGAGGTAGCATAGTTCTAATATTGCGGTGAGTATTAAAAACATGATTTTTTTTTAGATTAAAACGAACAAAATTGGCTAAAATGCCAGCATAAAATGTTAGCATACGAACGTTAGCATGCTAACATATGAGAAGTTAACATACTCCTAAAGGTAGCATAGTTCTAAGATTGCGGAACATAAACAGGATTTTTACATTTTAACAAACAAAATTTGCTAAACTGCTAGCATAAAACATTAGCATAAAAACGTTAGCATGCTAACATATGAAAAGTTAACATACTCATAGAGGTAGCATAGTTCTAAGATTGCAAGAAAGTATCAAGAAACATGATTTTTAGGTTTAAACGATTAGCTAAAATGCTAGCATAAAAAGTTAACATGCAATTTTTTACTATGCTAACATATGAGAAGTTAAACTCCGAAAGGTAGCATAGTTCTAAGATTGCGGAACATATCAAAAAACTGGATTTTTAGATTTTTAACAAACAAAATTAGCCAAACTGCTAGCATAAAACATTAGCATGCTAACATATGAAAAGTTTACATACTCATAGAGGTAGCATAGTTCTAAGATTGCAAGAAAGTATCAAGAAACATGATTTTTAGGTTTAAACGAACAAAATGTGTTAAAATGCCAGCATAATACCTTAGCATACGAACGTCAGCATGCTAACTAACATATGAGAAGTTAACATGCGCCTATGTAAAAAAAACTAGATTTTTAGGTTTAAATAAACAAAATGAGCTAAAATGCGAGCATAAAACATTAGCATGCTAACGTATGAAAAGTTTACATACTCATAGAGGTAGCATAGTTCTAAGATTGCCAAAAGTATCAGGAAACATAATTTTTAGGTTTAAACAAAATTTGCTAAAACGTTAGCATACAAATTTTACCATGCTAACACATGAGAAGTTAACATATTCCTAAAACGGGGCCAAGTACCAACATCCGGAGATTGTAGGTGAAGACATACAAAATGAGCTAAAATGCTAGCAAAAATGTTAGCATGCTAACATAGGAAAAAAAAAACATGACTTTTTTAGTTTCTATACAACGTTAGCTGTAATGCTAGTATAAAGCGTTAGCATGCTAGCACGTGTCAAATTTGTGTCACTGCTCCCCTCCCAGGCCCTCCGAGAGGGCAAACGCTGCGTCACGGCCCACTGGCTCAACACCGTGCTGAAGAGGAAGAGGATGGTGCCTCCTCATCGCACGCTACATCTGCCCTTCGCCTTCCCTCCTGGGGCCAAACCTTGCTCTCAACATGTAGGTGCACTTCTACACCCTACTTCATGTCTTTACACATGCATATGTCAAAATACTGCTCACATTAGCTATAAAACTAGCATAACACATTAGCATGCTAACCCGAGCATGCTACCACGAGGTAGGGTATTAGGAAATACCAAAATGCACCATTTGTTGGTGTAAACATACACAATTAGCCGAAAAGCTAGCATAAAACGTTGGCATGCTAACCCGGGCATGCTAAATGTTAGCATTTAGAGATGTTATACTTTCAAGATGGTGTCAAGTATCAAAAATCATGATTTTTAGGTTTAAACATACAAAAGGAGCTGAAAAGCTAGCATAAAACATTAGCATGCTAACCCGAGCATGCTAATTGTTAGCATGCCAACAATAGCATGCTGATATTAGAGATGTTTTACTTTCAAGATGGTGTCAAGTATCAAAAATCATGATTTTTAGGTTTAAACATACAAAATGAGCTGAAAAGCTAGCATGAAACATTAGCATGCTAACCCGAGCATGCTAAATGTTAGCATTTAGAGATGTTATACTTTCAAGTATCAAAAATCATGATTTTTAGGTTTAAACATACAAAAGGAGCTGAAAAGCTAGCATAAAACATTAGCATGCTAACCCGAGCATGCTAATTGTTAGCATGCCAACAATAGCATGCTGATATTAGAGATGTTTTACTTTCAAGATGGTGTCAAGTATCAAAAATCATGATTTTTAGGTTTAAACATACAAAAGGAGCTGAAAAGCTAGCATAAAACATTAGCATGCTAACCCGAGCATGCTAATTGTTAGCATGCCAACAATAGCATGCTGATATTAGAGATGTTTTACTTTCAAGATGGTGTCAAGTATCAAAAATCATGATTTTTAGGTTTAAACATACAAAATGAGCTGAAAAGCTAGCATGAAACATTAGCATGCTAACCCGAGCATGCTAAATGTTAGCATTTAGAGATGTTATACTTTCAAGTATCAAAAATCATGATTTTTAGGTTTAAACATACAAAAGGAGCTGAAAAGCTAGCATAAAACATTAGCATGCTAACCCGAGCATGCTAATTGTTAGCATGCCAACAATAGCATGCTGATATTAGAGATGTTTTACTTTCAAGATGGTGTCAAGTATCAAAAATCATGATTTTTAGGTTTAAACATACAAAATGAGCTGAAAAGCTAGCATGAAACATTAGCATGCTAACCCGAGCATGCTAAATGTTAGCATTTAGAGATGTTATACTTTCAAGATGGTGTCAAGTATCGAAAATCATGGTTTTTAGGTTTAAACATACAAAATGAGCTGAAAAGCTAGCATAAAACATTAGCATGCTAACCCGAGCATGCTAAATGTTAGCATGCCAACAATAGCATGCTGATATTAGAGATGTTTTACTTTCAAGATGGTGTCAAGTATCAAAAATCATGATTTTTAGGTTTAAACATACAAAATGAGCTGAAAAGCTAGCATGAAACATTAGCATGCTAACCCGAGCATGCTAAATGTTAGCATTTAGAGATGTTATACTTTCAAGATGGTGTCAAGTATCATACCATAGCAACTTTATTTATAAAGCCCTTTAAAAACAAGCACAGTTGAAGAACAAAGGGCTGTACACCACAAAGAAATAGAGGCAAAGGACAGACTAAAAAATAACATTTAAAACAGAAATAAAAATACACATTTAAAAAGCAAATATAAATTACCCCAAGAACAGTTTGTTAGATAAAAAACAGTTCAAAAAGTTAAAAGCTAAAAACAGTTCAAAGTCTCATGCTGGGTTAATAGCCAGTGAATGAAAATGGGTATTAAGAAGGGTCTTAAAAATAGCCAAAGAAGGGGCCTGTCTCACATGCCTGTCTCACATGCCTGTCCGTGCGTCGGTTGAGGTGGGCGGGGTTTGGTGGTAGTGGGGGTGTACAATGTAGCCCGGAAGAGTTAGGGCTTCATGGGATTCTGGGTATTTGTTCTGTTGTGTTTATGTTGTGTTACGGGATGCATGGGATTCTGGGTATTTGTTCTGTTGTGTTACGGTGCGGATGTTCTCCCGGACGCGACGACAGGTTGTAGAGGACGCTAATAAAGGCAGTGCCATCACGGCACGCCCTCAATATTGTTGTCCGGGTGAAAATCGGAAACTGTTTGCCCCGGGAGATTTCCGGGAGAGGCACTGCGGGTTGCCGACCCCCGATCTCGAGACTTAAGTGTTGAAAGTAAAAAAAGATTTTTTTACTTATTTTAAAAACATTTTGATAAATGATGCTCTTTGGGATCCCTAAGAATTTTTGTCCATCCATCCATCCATCTTCTTCCGCTTATCCGAGGTCGGGTCGCGGGGGCAGCAGCCTAAGCAGGGAAGCCCAGACTTCCCTCTCCCCAGCCACTTGGTCCAGCTCTTCCTGTGGGACCCTGAGGCGTTCCCAGGCCAGCCGGGAGACATAGTCTTCCCAACGTGTCCTGGGTCTTCCCCGCGGCCTCCTACCGGTCGGACGTGCCCTAAACACCTCCCTAGGGAGGCGTTCGGGTGGCATCCTAACCAGATGCCCGAACCACCTCATCTGGCTCCTCTCCATGTGGAGGAGCAGCGGCTTTACTTTGAGCTCCCCCCGGATGACAGAGCTTCTCACCCTATCTCTAAGGGAGAGACCCACCACCCGGCGGAGGAAACTCATTTCGGCCGCTTGTACCCGTGATCTTGTCCTTTCGGTCATAACCCAAAGCTCATGACCATAGGTGAGGATGGGAACGTAGATCGACCGGTAAATCGAGAGCTTTGCCTTCCGGCTCAGCTCCTTCTTCACCACAACGGATCGATACAGCGTCCGCATTACTGAAGACGCCGCACCGATCCGCCTGTCGATCTCACGATCCACTCTTCCCTCACTCGTGAACAAGACTCCGAGGTACTTGAACTCCTCCACTTGGGGCAAGATCTCCTCCCCAACCCGGAGATGGCACTCCACCCTTTTCCGGGCGAGAACCATGGACTCGGACTTGGAGGTGCTGATTCTCATCCCAGTCGCTTCACACTCAGCTGCGAACCGATCCAGTGAGAGCTGAAGATCCTGGCCAGATGAAGCCATCAGGACCACATCATCTGCAAAAAGCAGAGACCTAATCCTGCAGCCACCAAACCAGATCCCCTCAACGCCTTGACTGCGCCTAGAAATTCTGTCCATAAAAGTTATGAACAGAATGGGTGACAAAGGGCAGCCTTGGCGGAGTCCAACCCTCACTGGAAACGTGTCCGACTTACTACCGGCAATGCGGACCAGGCTCTGGCACTGATCATACAGGGAGCGGACTGCCACAATCAGACAGTCCGATACCCCGTACTCTCTGAGCACTCCCCACAAGACTTCCCGAGGGACACGGTCGAATGCCTTCTCCAAGTCCACAAAACACATGTAGACTGGTTGGGCAAACTCCCATGCACCCTGGTCCACAGTTCCACGACCAGGACTAAAACCACACTGTTCCTCCTGAATCCGAGGTTCGACTATCCGGCGTAGCCTCCTCTCCAGTACACCTGAATAGACCTTACCGGGAAGGCTGAGGAGTGTGATCCCACGATAGTTAGAACACACCCTCCGGTTCCCCTTCTTAAAGAGAGGAACCACCACCCCGGTCTGCCAATCCAGTGGCACCGCCCCCGATGTCCACGCGATGCTGCAGAGTCTTGTCAACCAAGACAGCCCCACAGCATCCAGAGCCTTAAGGAACTCCGGGCGGATCTCATCTACCCCCGGGGCCTTGCCACCGAGGAGCTTTTTAGCAACCTCAGCCCCAGAAATAGGAGAACCCACCACAGATTCCCCAGGCACTGCTTCCTTATAGGAAGACGTGCTGGTGGGATTGAGGAGGTCTTCGAAGTATAGAATTTTTGTGTTTTGTTTTTTTCAAAATGGTCATTGTTAAAAAAAAATGAACATCAATGTTGTTATGAATTATTAAACCTCTTTAAGGCTTTAATTACTTCACATCAAATATTACACTTTGAAGTATTTTTGGGAAAATATTGTATATTTTGTGTTTTTTTTTCATTTAAAAGCAGGGTTTTATTTTTTTGTAAAAGCATAAAATAAAAATACATTAAAAAAAATAGTAACAGATCTAAAGTTGATCTAGAGCATGGGTGTCAAACTTACAAACAAAATTAATTATTTATAATTAATTTATTAATTAATTATAAATATTAATTATAAAATATATTATAATAATAATTAATAATTATAATTAATAATTATAATATAATTATAAAAATTAATTATTTATTTATTTATAATTAATAAAATAATAATAATTCAACCCTTCCGATTTTCTCGGGAGACTCCCAAATTTCTCCCAATTTCCACCCAGACAACATTATTGGGTGCGTGCCTTAAAGGCACTGCCTTCAACGTCCTCTACAACCTGTCGTCACGTCCGCTTTTCCTCCATACAAACAGCGTGCCGTCCCAGTCACATACTGCATGTGGCTTTTACACACAAGTGAATGCAATGCATACTTGATCAACAGCCATACATGTCACACTGAGGGTGGCCGTATAAACAACTTTAACACTGTTACAAATATGCGCCACACTGTGAACCCACACCAAACAAGAATGACAAACACATTTCGGGAGAACATCCGCACAGTAACACAACATAAACACAACAGAACAAATACCCAGAAGCCCTTGCAGCACTAACTCTTCCGGGACGCTGCAATATACACCCCCGCTACCACCAAGTTAATTTTGATATTTAATTAAGAAGGCTGCAAATAGAAAAGAGGCATTCAATTTTTTATTTAAATTGTATTTGATATACCATTGATATTTTTGTATTATTATTATTATTTGAAACTGGATTTTGCATGTGACTATAAAGTTATATAAGCCTTGCTTGTTCAATATTCAATGCAAAACTTGTTTGGGTCCCTATTAAAAGGTTCATTTGTTCAACATTTTGGCCCACTCTGTATTTGAGTTTGACACCCCTGATCTAGAGACTTAAGTGTTGAAAGTAAAAATGAGAATTTTAGTTTTTTAGGGCCCGCATGGCCCATTGCATAAGGACTCCCAGGGAGTCCTTATGCAATGGGACATAAGGACCTATTGAATTTCTAAGGTTTTATTATTATTATTATTCTTCCGCAACTTTGCGCTGTAATTTGACCCCCTTAACATACTTCAAAACTCACCAAATTTTACACACACATCAGTAATATACGGCAAAACTTTTTATCAAAAAACCAAACCTCAAAACTCAAAATTGCGCTCTAGCGCCCCCTACGAAAAAAAAAAACTAGACTGCCTGTAACTCCCACTAGGAAGGTCGGAGAGACATGAAACAAAAACCTTTATGTAGGTGTGACTTAGACCTAGATTTCATAATAGTACATTCTCGGGCAAAAATCAACAGGAAGTTGGCAATTCCCCCTTCAAGACAAAAAAGTACTAAAAACAGTAACTTTTGCCTCTTTGAGCTGTATTTTCACCCTCTTAACATGCTTCAAAACTCACCAAACTGAACACACACATCAGGACTGGCAAAAATTGCGATCTAATAAAAAAACCTAACCCCAAATCTCAAAATTGCGCAATAAAACGCAGAAAAAAACTGCTCCTCGGAAGAAAAAAATTACAAAACTGCCTGTAACTCCCACTGGGAAGGTCGGAGAGACATGAAACAAAAACCTCTATGTAGGTCTCACTTAAACCTACATTTCATATATTGACAACCCCCAGCAAAAATCCAACAGGAAGTTTGCAATTTCCCCTTCAAAACAAATTTTTTTTTATAAACCGGTCACTTCTCTTCAAACATTATCTCCTCTGAGCGCGTTTGTCGTATCAGCTTCAAAATAACACAGGAGAGAGATTGAACCCTTCCAAATAAAAGTTATCGAAAGAATTTTTCTAACTGCTCCGGTTTTGATTTTATGAGCCTTCAAAGACCCGCTGCTGCGCTGCTGTTTTTTTAAGATGGCTGCTTAAAAGCAGGAGGCACCAACGTGCCCACACAATGCAGACAAGGTAGGTACACTAGACAAAAGTCTTGGGACACTTCAGACTAAAAGTAGACAAAAGTATTGGGACACTTGGGACTAAAACTTGACAAAAGTATTGGGACACTTAGGACTAGCACCTGCCAAATACACGGGCCCGACCAATGCTGCTTGCAGCTTTAATTTTTGTTTGTTTTTTCAAAATAGTCATTGTTAAAAAAAATGAACATCAATGTTATGAATTATCAAACCTGTTTAAGGTTTTAATTACTTGACATCAAATATTACACTTTAGACTGTTTGCTAGGAATATATTGCATGTTTTGTGTTTGCCATATAAAAACTAAGTTTTATTTCACAAAAAGAGCATAAAACAAAACAAAAAAAATAATACTAACCTTATAGTCGACCTATAGACCTGAAGTTGATGTAGAGATTTAAGTGTTGAAAATAAAAACATTTATTTATTGTATGATTTATATTTACCACTTTCATCAGTGACACACTTTTGAATCCTTGAGAATTTTAGTGGATTTTTATTATCTGCCATGGCTCAATAGATAATAATGACTAAGTCATGTAATGTATATTGACATATATTACATCACCAAATATTACACTTTGCTTATTTCTATTCCAACTTCATATGGACTGTAGTTAACATTTCTTATATTTACAACATTGTTAGGACCTCCTGGCTCCTAAAAACTCATCTATATATGGTTCTGAAAATGCTAAATATGAAAATAGTCGCCGCATGCTTTGATTTTCCACTCATGAAAGGTTTGAGTACTTGTACTGTGTCGTCCATGATGGCACATAAAGAGTGTTACCTTCTTTACTTCCTGACAGATCATGTCGGTGACGGGCTTCGTGGACGCCGACCGTGACGACCTGAAGCTGATGGCGTACTTGGCGGGGGCCAGGTACACTGGCTACTTGTGTCGCAGCAACACTGTGCTCATCTGCAAGGAGTAAGTCTCATGCTTCAAAGACTACAAAGAACTTGCTCACACCAATCACACACCGGGGTGGGAGGAGCCTCACACTACTTTCACATGGTGGGAGGAGCCTCACTTTAGCTTGCTTCCACTAGTGATGGGTTGATGAGGCGTCATGAAGCGTTTCGACACATTGCAAAACTGTATTGATACTGTGTCACTAAATACTGACATCTGCTGGACATTAAAAATCCCTACAGGCAACCTATGGACCGACTCAACTGACACTGATTTGATGCCCTAGTACAGGGGTCACCAAACCAAAAACTACTTCTTGGGTACTGATTAATGCGAAGGGCTACCAGTTTGATACACACTTAAATAAATAAATATATTGTCATTTGTAAGTTACACGTAAGTGTGATTTAAACAAGAATAGCTAAATAAATTTATATATATAAAAAAAATGGGTATTTCTGTCTGTCATTCCGTCGTACATTTTTTTCCCCTTTTACGGAAGGTTTTTTGTAGAGAATAAATGATGAAAAAAAAACACTTAAATGAACGGTTTAAAAGAGGAGAAAACACGAAAAAAATTCAACTAAAATTTTGAAACATAGTTTATCTTCAATTTCGACTCTTTATAATTCAAAATTCAACCGACAAAAAGAAGAGAAAAACTAGCTACCGTATTTTCCGCACTATAAGCCGCCCCGGGTTATTAGCCGCACCTTCAATGAATGGCATATTTCAAAACTTTGTCCACCTATAAGCCGCCCCGGACTATAAGCCGCGCCTACGCTGCGCTAAAGGGAATGTCAAAAAAACAGTCAGATAGGTCAGTCAAACTTTAATAATATATTAAAAACCAGCGTTCTAACAACTCTGTTCACTCCCAAAATGTACGCAAATGTGCAATCACAAACATAGTAAAATTCAAAATAGTGCAGAGCAATAGCAACATAATGTTGCTCGAACGTTAATGTCACAACACACAAAATAAACATAGCGCTCACCTTCTGAAGTTATTCTTCATTCGTAAATCCTTCGAATTCTTCGTCTTCGGTGTCCGAATTGAAAAGTTGGGCCAATGTGGGATCCAAAATGGCCGGTTCCGTCTCGTCGAAGTCATCGGAGTCAGTGTCACTGTTCAGCAGTTCTGTGAATCCTGCCTTCCGGAAAGCTCGGACCACAGTTGTGACCGAAATATCCGCCCAGGCATTTACGATCCACTGGCAAATGTTGGCGTATGTCGTCCGGCGCTGTCTGCCTGTCTTAGTGAAGGTGTGTTCGCCTTCGGTCATCCATTGTTCCCACGCCGTTCGCAGTCGTGATTTGAATGCCCTGTTGACACCAATATCCAGCGGTTGGAGTTCTTTGGTTAATCCACCCGGAATGACGGCGAGTGTTGTATTTGTGTGCTTCACTTGTTTTTTGACACCATCTGTGATGTGGGCGCGCATGGAGTCGTATATCAACATGGACGGAGCTGTGTGAAAAAAGCCACCCGGCCTCTTCGCGTAAACTTCCCTTAACCACTCGCTCATCTTTTCTTCATCCATCCATCCCTTCGAGTTAGCTTTTATGATGACGCCGGCTGGAAAGGTCTCTTTTGGCAAGGTCTTCCTTTTGAATATCACCATGGGTGGAAGTTTCAGGCCATTAGCATGGCAAGCTAGAACCACAGTGAAGGACGACTTCTCATTCCCTGTGGTGCGAATATTCACCGTACGTGCTCCCGTTGTATCCACAGTGCGGTTCACAGGAATATCAGTTGCTGTGAAATAGTAATCCGTGTGAGGATGGAGAGATTGCGTCTTTTCATGAACCGGATCCTTGTCGCTTAGTAGGAGCCATTTTGTGGTCCTTACAGATGTAAACAGGAAATGAAACGTACGGTAATATCCGCGCGCTTTTTCTTCTTCTACGCGGGCGGGTGGTTGCTTACAGTAGAAGAAGAAGCGCTTCCTGTTCTATGGGGGCGGGTGCTTACCTTGGCGGTTGCTTGCGTAGAAGAAGAAGCGCTTCCTGTTCTACCGGGAAAAAAGATGGCGGCTGTTTACCGTAGTTACGAGACCGAAACTTTATGAAAATGAATCTTAATATTAATCCATATATAAAGCGCACCGGGTTAAAAGCCGCACTGTCAGCTTTTGAGTAAATTTGTGGTTTTTAGGTGCGGCTAATGGTGCGGAAAATACGGTAATTTGAATCTTTTTGAAAAAATTAAAAAAATAATGTATGGAACATCATTAGTCATTTTTCCTGATTAAGATACATTTTAGAATTTTGATGACATGTTTTAAATTGGTTAAAATCCAATCTGCACTTTGTTAGAATATTCAACAAATTGGACCAAGCTATATTTCTAACAAAGACAAATCAGTATTTCTTCCAGATTTTCCAGAAGAAAAATGTTAAAAGAAATTCAAAATACTTTGAAATAAGATTTAAATTTGATTCTACAGATTTTCTAGATTTGCCAGAATAATTTGTTTGAATTTTAATCATAGTAAGTTTAAAGAAATATTTCACAAATATTCTTCGTCGAAAAAACAGAAGCTAAAATATTTATTATTCTTTACAATAAAAAAAATTTTTTTTTACTTGAACATTGAATTAAATTGTCAGGAAAGAAGAGGAAGACATTTAAAAGGTAAAAAGGTATATTTGTTTCAAAATCCTAAAATCATTTTTAAGGTTGTATTCTTTCTCTAAAATTGTATTTCTAAAAGTAATAAGAAGCAAAGTAAAAAAATAAATGAATTTATTTAAACAAGTGAAGACCCATCCATCCATCCATTTTCTACCGCTTATTCCAAGTGAAGACCAAGTCTTTAAAATATTTTCTTGGATTTTCAAATTCTATTTGAGTTTTGTCTCTTTTAGAATTAAAAATGTCGAGCAAAGCGAGACCAGCTTGCTAGTAAATAAATACAATTTAAAAAATAGAGGCAGCTCACTGGTAAGTGCTGCTCTTTGAGCTATTTTTAGAACAGGCCAGCGGGCGACTGATCTGGTCCTTACGGGCTACCTGGTGACCGCGGGCACCGCGTTGGTGACCCCTGCCCTAGTATATACAATAATATAAACCAAGTCATTTAGGATTATTTCATATCTTCATTTAAATAAAAATATATTTGTATCTTTTTTTTAGATACAGTCAATAAATAATGTGAACATGTATCATAACATGGAAATCTAAGAGAACGTGTTGTGGATGATTGTGGACTGGGAATTTTTTTAATTTTATTTTTTTTACACATTTTTATAAAAATAAAAATAAAAAGTTTTTCCGACGTATTACATTTTATACGATTTCTCTTCTTAGTTATTATTTCTCCGGCTGTAGAAAAGAGCCGCTCACAGGGCACAGAGGAGGCGACACAGTTGGCGTATCGGTCACGTGACCAAAACAGCTCATGGTCGGTCACGTGACTTTCTAAAAGCGGTACGCGCACCGACACAGGGTTTCGCTCTATGAGCTCGACGCATGCGCCGATGCATCGGTGTTGCCGGACCCATCACTAGCTTCCACCAATAAGAGTACCGTATTTTCCGCACTATAAGGCGCACCTAAAAACCACACATTTTCTCAAAAGCTGACAGTGCGGCTTATAACCCGGTGCGCTTTATATATGGATTAATATTACGATTCATTTTCATAAAGTTTCGATCTCGCAACTACGGTAAACAGCCGCCATCTTTTTTCCCGGTAGAACAGGAAGCGCTTCTTCTTCTACGCAAGCAACCGCCAAGGTAAGCACCCGCCCCCATAGAACAGGAAGCGCTACTTCTTCTACTGTAAGCAACCACTCGCCCGCGTAGAAGAAGAAAAAGCGCGCGGATATTACCGTACGTTTCATTTCCTGTTTACATCTGTAAAGACCACAAAATGGCTCCTACTAAGCGACAAGGATCCGGTTCATGAAAAGACGCAATCTCTCCATCCGCACACGGATTACTATTTCACAGCAACTGATATTCCTGTGAACCGCACTGTGGATACAACGGGAGCACGTACGGTGAATATTCGCACCACAGGGAATGAGAAGTCATCCTTCACTGTGGTTCTAGCTTGCCATGCTAATGGCCAGAAACTTCCACCCATGGTGATATTCAAAAGGAAGACCTTGCCAAAAGAGACCTTTCCAGCCGGCGTCATCATAAAAGCTAACTCGAAGGGATGGATGAAGAAAAGATGAGCGAGTGGTTAAGGTAAGTTTAAGTTTACGCGAAGAGGCCGGGTGGCTTTTTTCACGCAGCTCCGTCCATGTTGATATACGACTCCATGCGCGCCCACATCACGCTGGTTTTTAATATATTATTAAAGTTTGACTGACCTATTTGACTGTTTTTTTGACATTCCTTTAGCGCAGTTAGATGCGGCTTACAACACGGGGCGGCTTATAGGTGGACAAAGTTTTGAAATATGCCGTTCATTGAAGGCGCGGCTTATAACCCAGGGCGCCTTATGGTGCGGAAAATACGGTACTTGTGATCCATGGCTGTGTGTGGTAATGAAAGGTGACATGGTCTCCCCCTGCTCCGTCCCAGACCCAGTGGACTGAAGTACGAGAAGGCCAAGGAGTGGAAGATCCCCTGTGTCAACGCTCAGTGGCTCTGTGACGTCCTGCTGGGCAACTTTGAAGCTCTCAGACAGATTCTGCACAGTCGCTACTCCATCTACACGCACCCTGAGCCACTGGTGCCCAACCTGCAGCTGGTCCAGAACCTGCTGGGTGAGGAACATGCATCATGGCAGGTCCAGTCCGCTGTCAAAAGTGCTCTCCAAGCCACACTTACACAGTCATTTGCTCTTTTAAGATTTGAAACATGGCGCCCCTCGCCCCAGATTCACGTATTCTCACTAAAGTTGCCGGTGGCGTCTGTCAGGACAGGACGCACGTAAAAGTCTCAACAATCCATATTTAAAAAACAAACAGGAAGTTGGCCATCTTTAGGCCACAAACTAGGAGTGATGCTGATATAAGAGATGTCAAGTATCAAAAATCGTCATTTTTAGGTTTAAAAACATACAAAAAGTGCTTAAAAGCTCGTAAAAAAAACAACTTTTGTTTTTACTTATTTAAAAAAAATATATATAAAATAAAATTTTGGATCCCTGAGAATTTTAGTGTTTTTTTTCCCCCAAATGGTCATTGCTCAAAAAATTATAATGAATCAAAATCAATGTTATGAATTATTAAACCTATTTAAGGCTTTATTTACTTCATATCAAATATTACACTTTGAAAGATTGCATATTTTGTGTTTTTTTCCATTTAAAAATGGGGTTTTATTTGGAAAAAGGGCATAAAACATACAAAAAACAGACATATAAAATAAATATATATATTTTTTTAACTTATTTTAAAAAAAAATTAATAAATAAGGCTCTTTTGGATCCCTGAGAATTTTTTTTTTTTTTCCCCCCAAACGGTCATTGCTCAAAAAATTATAATGAATCAAAATCAATGTTATGAATTATTAAACCTATTTAAGGCTTTATTTATGTCATATCAAATATTACACTTTGAAATATTGCATATTTTGTGTTTTTTTCCATTTAAAAACGGGGTTTTATGTGGAAAAGGGGCATAAAACATATAAAAAACAGACATATAAATATATATATATATATATATATATATATATATATATATATATATATATTTTTTAAACTTATTTTAAAACAATTTTAATAAGTAAGGCTCTTTTGGATCCCTGAGAATTTTTTTTTTTTTTTCCCCAGATGGTCATTGCTCAAAAAATTATAATGAATCAAAATCAATGTTATGAATTATTAAACCTATTTAAGGCTTTATGTACTTCATATCAAATATTACACTTTGAAAGATTGCATATTTTGTGTTTTTTCCATTTAAAAACGGGGTTTTATGTGGAAAAAGGTCATAAAAGATACAAAAACCAGACATATAAATATATATATATATATTTTTTTAACTTATTTAAAAAAAAAAATTAAAAAAATAAGGCTCTTTTGGATCCCTGAGAAAAAAAATTTTTTTTTCCCCAAACGGTCATTGCTCAAAAAATTATAATGAATCAAAATCATTGTTATGAATTATTAAACCTACTTAAGGCTTTATTTACTTCATATCAAATATTACACTTTGAAATATTGCATATTTTGTGTTTTTTCCATTTAAAAACGGGGTTTTATGTGGAAAAAGGGCATAAAACATACAAAAAACAGACATATAAATGAATATGATATATATATGAATATGAATCAAAATTAATGTTATAAATTATTAAACCTTTTTTTTAAACTTTTTTTTTTTTTTTTACTAATAAGTGAGACTTTTGGATCCCTAAAAATGTTTGTGTTTTTTCAAAATGGTCATTGTTGTTGTTGTTCCATTTAAAAACGGGTTTTATTTGGGAAAAGGGCATAAAACATACAAAAAACAGACATATAAAATAAATATATATATTTTTTTAACTTATTTAAAAAAATTTTTTATAAATAAGGCTCTTTTGGATCCCTGAGAAAAAAATGTTTTTTTCCCCAAACGGTCATTGCTCAAAAAATTATAATGAATCAAAATCAATGTTATGAATTATTAAACCTATTTAAGGCTTTATTTACTTCATATCAAATATTACACTTTGAAAGATTGCATATTTTGTGTTTTTTCCATTTAAAAACGGGGTTTTATGTGGAAAAAGGGCATAAAACATACAAAAAACAGACATATATATATATATATATATATATATTTTTTTATTTTTATTTTTTTTTTTTTTACTTATTTTAATAAGTAAGGCTCTTTTGGATCCCTGAGAATTTTTTATTTTTTTCCCCAAACGGTCATTGCTCAAAAAATTGTAATCAAAATTAATGTTGTTATGAATTATTAAACCTTTTTTTTTTTTTTTTTTTTTACTTTTTTTTAAATTTTGGATCCCTAAAAATGTTTGTGGTTTTTTTGTGTGGTTTTTCAAAATTTGTTAAAAAAAATAAAAAATCTAAATCAATGTTGTAATGAATTATTAAACCTATTTAGGCTTTAATTACTTCATATCAAATATTACACTTTGAAGTATTTTTGGGGGCAAATGTTGCATATTTTGTGTTTTTTCCATTTAAAATCAGGGTTTTATTTGAAAAAAGGGCATAAAACAGACATCAAAATAATAAAATGTATAATCAGTGGATAGATATGAAGTTAATTTAGAAACTTGAGTGTAGAAAGTAAAAAAAAAAAAATATATATTTTTTTTAACTTACTTACTAAAAATAAGTACCGGTAAGGCTCTTTTGGATCCCTGAGAATTTTATTATTCTTTTTCTTCCCCAAAACGGTCATTGCTCAAAAAATTATAATGAATCAAAATCAATGTTGTTATGAAATTATTAAACCTATTTAAGGCTTTAATTACTTCATATCAAATATTACACTTTGATGTATTTTTGGGGGCATATATTGCATATTTTGTGTTTTTTCCATTTAAAAATGGGTTTTATTTGGAAAAAGGGCATAAAACATACAAAAAACAGACATATAAAATAAATATATATATATTTTTTAACTTATTTAAAAAAAATAATTAATAAATAAGGCTCTTTTGGATCCCTGAGAAAATTTTTTTTTTCCCCAAACGGTCATTGCTCAAAAAATTGTAATGAATCAAAATTAATGTTGTTATGAATTATTAAACCTTTTTTTTTAAACTTTTTTTTTTTTTATTAATAATTGGGACTTTAGGATCCCTAAAAATGTTTGTGTTTTTTCAAAATGGTCATTGTTAAAAAAAAATACAAAAAAATCTAAATCAATGTTGTTATGAATTATTAAACCTATTTAAGGTTTTAATTACTTCATATTAAATATTACACTTTGATGTATTTTTGGGGGCATATATTGCATATTTTGTGTTTTTTCCATTTAAAAATGGGTTTTATTTGGAAAAAGGGCATAAAACATACAAAAAACAGACATAAAATAAATATATATATTTTTTTAACTTATTTAAAAAAAAAATTTAATAAATAAGGCTCTTTTGGATCCGTGAGAATTTTTTTTCCCCCCCCCAAACGGTCATTGCTCAAAAAATTGTAATGAATCAAAATTAATGTTGTTATGAATTATTAAACCTTTTTTTTAAACTTTTTTTTTTTAATTAATAAGTGAGACTTTTGCATCCCTAAAAATGTTTGTGTTTTTTTTTTTGTGTTTTTTCAAAATGGTCATTGTTAAAAAAAAATACAAAAAAATCTAAATCAATGTTGTAATGAATTATTAAACCTATTTAAGGCTTTAATTACTTCATATCAAATATTACACTTTGAAGTATTTTTGGGGGCAAATGTTGCATATTTTGTGTTTTTTCCATTTAAAATCAGGGTTTTATTTGAAAAAAGGGCATAAAACATACAAAAAACAGACATAAAATATATATATATTTTTTTAACTTATTAAAAAAAAAAAAAGGCTCTTTTGGATCCCTGGGAATTTTTTCATTTTTTTTCCCCCAAACGGTCATTGCTCAAAAAATTGTAATGAATCAAAATTAATGTTGTTATGAATTATTAAACCTTTTTTTAAACTTTTTTTTTTTAATTAATAAGTGAGACTTTTGCATCCCTAAAAATGTTTTTTTTTTTTTGTGTTTTTTCAAAATGGTCATTGTTAAAAAAAACAACAAAAAAATCTAAATCAATGTTGTAATGAATTATTAAACCTATTTAAGGCTTTAATTACTTCATATCAAATATTACACTTTGAAGTATTTTTGGGGGCAAATGTTGCATATTTTGTGTTTTTTCCATTTAAAATCAGGGTTTTATTTGAAAAAAGGGCATAAAACATACAAAAAACAGACATATAAAATAAATATATATATTTTTTTAACTTATTTAAAAAACATTTTAATAAATAAGGCTCTTTTGGATCCCTGAGAATTTTTAATTTTTTTTTCCCCAAACGGTCATTGCTCAAAAAATTGTAATGAATCAAAATTAATGTTGTTATGAATTATTAAACCTTTTTTTTTAAACTTTTTTTTTTTTTATTAATAATTGGGACTTCAGGATCCCTAAAAATGTTTGTGTTTTTTCAAAATGGTCATTGTTAAAAAAAAAAATACAAAAAAATTAAATCAAAGTTGTAATGAATTATTAAACCTATTTAAGGCTTTAATTACTTCATATCAAATATTACACTTTGATGTATTTTTGGGGGCATATATTGCATATTTTGTGTTTTTTCCATTTAAAAACGGGTTTTATTTGGAAAAAGGGCATAAAACATACAAAAAACAGACATAAAATATATATATGTATATATATTTTTTAACTTATTTTAAAACAATTTTAATAAGTAAGGCTCTTTTGGATCCCTGGGAATTTTTTTTTTTTTTTCCCCAAACGGTCATTGCTCAAAAAATTGTAATGAATCAAAATTAATGTTGTTATGAATTATTAAACCTTTTGTTTTTTAACTTTTTTTATTTTATTTTATTAATAAGTGAGACTTTTGGATCCCTAAAAATGTTTGTGTTTTTTCAAAATGGTCATTGTTAAAAAAAAAAATACAAAAAAATCTAAATCAAAGTTGTAATGAATTATTAAACCTATTTAAGGTTTTAATTACTTCATACCAAATATTACACTTTGATGTATTTTTGGGGGCATATATTGCATATTTTGTGTTTTTTCCGTTTAAAAACGGGTTTTATTTGGAAAAAGGGCATAAAACATACAACAAAAACAGACATAAAATATATATATACCGGTATATATTTTTAACTTATTTAAAAAAAAAATTAAAAAAAATAAGGCTCTTTTGGATCCCTGGAAATGTTTTATTTTTTTTTCCCAAATGGTCATTGCTCAAAAAATTGTAATGAATCAAAATTAATGTTGTTATGAATTATTAAACCTTTTTTTTTTAACTTTTTTTTTTTTTTATTAATAAGTGAGACTTTTGGATCCCTAAAAATGTTTGTGGTTTTTTTTTGTGTTTTTTCAAAATGGTCATTGTTAAAAAAAAATTACAAAAAAATCTAAATTAATGTTGTAATGAATTATCAAACCTATTTAAGGCTTTAATTACTTCATATCAAATATTACACTTTGATGTATTTTTGGGGGCATATATTGCATATTTTGTGTTTTTTCCATTTAAAAATGTTTTTTTTTTGAAAAAAGGGCATAAAACAAACAAAAAACAGACATCAAAATAATAAAATGTGTAATCAGTGGATAGATCTGAAGTTAATTTAGAGACTTGAGTGTAGAAAGTTAAAAAAATATATATATATTTTTTAACTTACTTAAAAAAAAAAAAAAAAAAAAAAAAGTAAGGCTCTTTTGGATCCCTGAGAATTGTATTATTCTTTTTCTTACCCAAAACGGTCATTGCTCAAAAAATTATAATGAATCAAAATCAATGTTGTTATGAAATTATTAAACCTATTTAAGGCTTTAATTACTTCATATCAAATATTACACTTTGATGTATTTTTGGGGGCATATATTGCATATTTTGTGTTTTTTCCATTTAAAAATTTTTTTTTTTTGGAAAAAGGGCATAAAACAAACAAAAAACAGACATCAAAATAATAAAATGTGTCATCAGTGGATAGATCTGAAGTTAATTTAGAGACTTGAATGTAGAAAGTAAAAAAAAATATATATATTTTTTTTACTTAAAATTTTTTTTTTTTTTTTTTTTTTTTACTTAAAAAAAATAAAAAATAAGTAAGGTTCTTTTGGATCCCTGAGAATTGTATTATTCTTTTTCTTCCCCAAAACGGTCATTGCTCAAAAAATTATAATGAATCAAAATCAATGTTGTTATGAAATTATTAAAGCTATTTAAGGCTTTAATTACTTCATATCAAATATTACACTTTGATGTATTTTTGGGGGCATATATTGCATATTTTGTGGGTTTTTTCCATTTAAAAACGGGTTTTATTTGGAAAAAGGGCATAAAACATACAAAAAACAGACATATAAAATATATATACATATATTTTTTAACTTATTTTAAAACAATTTTAATAAGTAAGGCTCTTTTGGATCCCTGAGAATTTTTTATTTTTTTTCCCCAAACGGTCATTGCTCAAAAAATTGTAATGAATCAAAATTAATGTTGTTATGAATTATTAAACCTTTTGTTTTTAAACTTTTTTTAAATTTTTTATTAATAAGTGAGACTTTTGGATCCCTAAAAATGTTTGTGTTTTTTCAAAATGGTCATTGTTAAAAAAAAATACAAAAAAATCTAAATCAAAGTTGTAATGAATTATTAAACCTATTTAAGGCTTTAATTACTTCATATCAAATATTACACTTTGATGTATTTTTGGGGGCATATATTGCATATTTTGTGTTTTTTTTTCCATTTAAAAACGGGTTTTATTTGGAAAAAGGGCATAAAACATACAAAAAACAGACATATAAAATATATATATATATATATATATTTTTAAACTTATTTTAAAACAGATTTAATAAATAAGACTCTTTTGGATCCCTGAGAATTTTTTTCTTCTTCCCCAAATGGTCATTGCTCAAAAAATTGTAATGAATCAAAATTAATGTTGTTATGAATTATTAAACTTTTTTTTTTTTTTAATTAATAAGTGAGACTTTTGGATCCCTAAAAATGTTTGTGGTTTTTTTTTTGTTTTTTTTCAAAATGCTCATTGTTAAAAAAAAAATTAAAAAAAAAAAAAATCAAAATTAATGTTGTAATGAATTATTAAACCTATTTAAGGTTTTAATTACTTCATATCAAATATTACACTTTGATGTATTTTTGGGGGCATATATTGCATATTTTGTGTTTTTTCCATTTAAAAATTGTTTTTTTTTGGAAAAAGGGCATAAAACAAACAAAAAACAGACATCAAAATAATAAAATGTGTCATCAGTGGATAGATCTGAAGTTAATTTAGAGACTTGAGTGTAGAAAGTAAAAAAATATATATATTTTTTTACTTAAATTTTTTTTTTTTTTACTTACTTAAAAAAAATAAAAAACAAGTAAGGCTCTTTTGGATCCCTGAGAATTTTATTATTCTTTTTCTTCCCCAAAACAGTCATTGCTCAAAAAATTATAATGAATCAAAATCAATGTTGTTATGAAATTATTAAACCTATTTAAGGCTTTAATTACTTCATATCAAATATTACACTTTGATATATTTTTGGGGGCATATATTGCATATTTTGTGTTTTTTTTCCATTTAAAAACGGGTTTTATTTGGAAAAAGGGCATAAAACATACAAAAAACAGACATATAAAATATATATATATATATTTTTTAACTTATTTAAAAAAAAATTTAATAAGTAAGGCTCTTTTGGATCCCTGAGAATTTTTAATTTTTTTTCCCCAAACGGTCATTGCTCAAAAAATTGTAATGAATCAAAATTAATGTTGTTATGAATTATGAAACCTTTTTTTTAAACTTTTTTTTTTTTTAATTAATAAGTGAGACTTTTGCATTCCTAAAAATGTTTGCGTTTTTTTTTTGTGTTTTTTCAAAATGGTCATTGTTAAAAAAAATTACAAAAAAATCTAAATTAATGTTGTAATGAATTATTAAACCTATTTAAGGCTTTAATTACTTCATATCAAATATTACACTTTGATGTATTTTTGGGGGCATATATTGCATATTTTGTGTTTTTCCATTTAAAAATGGGTTTTATTTGGAAAAAGGGCATAAAACATACAAAAAACAGACATATAAAATATATATATATTTTTTTCTTTACTTATTTTGAAAAAAAATAAAAAAAATAAGGCTCTTTTGGATCCCTGAGAATTTTTTTTTTTTTGGTTTTGGAAGATACCACACATTTGGGTATCGATCCGATACCAAGTAGTTACAGGAACATACATTGGTCATATTCAAAGTCCTCATGTGTCCAGGGACGTATTTACTGACTTTATAAACATAATATACATTTTTTTTTAAAAACTAAAGAAGATTTTGTGACGATTAAAAAATATTGATATATCGACTAGATACACTCATGTACTTGGTATCATTACAGTGGATGTCAGGTGCAGATCCACCAATGGCGTTTGTTTACATTTTGGTGGACCAGTACTTTTCAGAGGCGGTATAGTACCGAATATGGTTCATTAGTGGGAAGGACAGGCCTCTCATCTTTTTAAAGCATGGATGAATAAATCCACTTTATGTTTGACTTTGCTCAGGTCCTTGGAGAATACCAATCAAAGTGTCTCCAGAAGCGTTGGCGGTGAGTAAAATGTCTGACGAGACCACGTGACAGACTCCCTGACGTGACGTCCTGTCCTTCAGAGCATGCAGCAGCTGCAGAAACAGAAGCTGCTGGACTCCAACAGCCAACCTGCCAGCAAAAAGGCCCGGTGGGTAGTAGAGTACAGACGCCCGCGCTCTCACGCATGACTCCGCCCACTTTCTCTTCACGCTTGCGTCTCGTGTGCGCCCAGGCTGGAGGAGATCCAGTCCCCCGGCAAGAAGCTGCCGCCCGAGTCCACTCCACGGGTCATGTTCACAGGGTTCGAGCCCACACAAGTGCAACAGTACACCAAGGTAAACAAAGTAGTCAAACACACAATAAGTTGATAAAGTGTCAGAAAAGAACATTCCTCTTTCATCTTCATTTGGACTTTCTCTTCTTTGATAGTTGATACTGTCACCTGATTGGCTGTTAGCATGTCCCGCCCACTGATCACTTCCTGTCTTTGTTCGTGCAACCTACCTTGCTTCCATACGTCATCTTTCTTACCAACAACAACAACAACAACTAAAACACTTTTTTATCAATATTGTTTACGTTTTATCGCCCAGCCCTATGGGGATTTTAATTTATTTTAATTTATTTTTTATTGATATGGGTTACATGTCTATTGCAATATATCTTATCTTTTTATCGCCCAGCTGTATTGGGCTTTAAATTATAATTTTTTTAAAATGTTTTATTATTATTGATTACGTGTCTATTGCAATATATATTGATAACATTTTAACGCCCAGCCCCATGGGGATTTTAATTTTTTCTGTATATTTTTTATTAATATGGATTATGTGTCTATTGCAATATATATTGATATCGTTTCATTGCCCAGCTGTATCGGGCTTTTAATTATTTATTTTTATTAAATTGAGATGGAGTATGTGTCTATTGCAATATATATTGATATCTTTTATCGCCCAGCCGTATAGGGCTTTTAATTATTTTATTTTATTTTTTTAATTGAGATGGATTATGTGTCTATTGCAATATATATTGATATCGTTTTATCGCCCAGCCGTATTGGGCTTAACATTTTTATTTTGTTTTTTTTTTAATTAATATTGATTACATGTCTATTGCAATATATATTGATATCGTTTTATCGCCCAGCCGTATTGGGCTTAACATTTTTATTTTTTATTAATATTGATTACGTGTCTATTGCAATATATATTGATATCGTTTTATCGCCCAGCCGTATTGGGCTTAACATTTTTATTTTTTATTTTTTTATTAATATTGATTACGTGTCTATTGCAATATATATTGATATCGTTTTATCGCCCAGCCGTATTGGGCTTAACATTTTTATTTTTATTTAATTTTTTTTATTAATATTGATTACGTGTCTATTGCAATATATATTGATATCGTTTTATCGCCCAGCCGTATTGGGCTTAACATTTTTATTTTTTATTTTTTTATTAATATTGATTACGTGTCTATTGCAATATATATTGATATCGTTTTATCGCCCAGCCGTATTGGGCTTAACATTTTTATTTTTATTTAATTTTTTTTATTAATATTGATTACGTGTCTATTGCAATATATATTGATATCGTTTTATCGCCCAGCCGTATTGGGCTTAACATTTTTATTTTTTATTTTTTTATTAATATTGATTACGTGTCTATCACATATATATTGATATCGTTTTATCGCCCAGCCGTATTGGGTTTAACATTTTTGATTTTGATTTTTAAAATTTTTATTAATATTGATTACGTGTCTATCACAATATATATTGATAACGTTTTAACGCCCAGCCTCATGGGGCTTTTAATTTAAATTTACATATTTTATTGATATGGATTACTATTGCAATATATATTGTTTTATCGCCAGCCGTATCGGGCTTTGAATTTTTTTATTTATTAATTAATATTGATTACATGTATCACAATATATATTGATATTGTTTTAAGGCCTAGCTATAGGACTCTTATTTTTTATTTTATTTTTTCAACATTTTTTATTTTTGATATTGATTACGCGTCTATCACAATATATAGATATCATTTTATCGCCCAGCCGTATAGGGCTTTTTTAAAAAATGTCTTCAATTTTTATTGATCTGGATTATGTGTCTGTCGTGATATAAACTGATATTGTTTTATCACCCCACACTTTATAAAGTGCCACGTATCGTTGAAATATTAGCTGCATCATCCAGAGTACAATGATGATGTCATGACTACTGATGATGACGTAGAGTAACAGATATTACCTCTGTGGTAGAGTAACAATGAAAGGTTGCATCATCCAATGTACAATTGTGATGTCATGACTACTGATGATGATGTAGAGTAACAGATACTACCTCTGTGGTAAAGTAACAATGAAAGGTTGCATCATCCAGAGTACAATGGTGATGTCATGACTACGGATGATGACGTAGAGTAACGGATACTACCTCTGTGGTAGAGTTATAATGAAAGGTTGCATCATACAGAGTACAATGATGATGTCATGACTACGGATGATGACGTAGAGTAACGGATACTACCTCTGTAGTAGAGTAACAATGAAAGGTTGCATCATCCAGTGTACAATGGTGATGTCATGACTACTGATGATGACGTAGAGTAACGGATACTACCTCTGTGGTAGAGTAACAATGAAAGGTTGCATCATCCAGTGTACAATGATGATGTCATGACTACGGATGATGACGTACAGTAACGGATACTACCTTTGTGGTAGAGTAACAGTGAAAGGTTGCATCATCCAGTGTACAATGGTGATGTGATGACTACTGATGATGACATAGAGTAACAGATACTACCTCTGTGGTAGAGTAACAATGAAATGTTGCATCATCCAGAGTACAATGATGATGTCATGACTACTGATGATAACGTAGAGTAACAGATACTACCTCTGTGGTAGAGTAACAATGAAATGTTGCATCATCCAGAGTACAATGGTGATGTCATGACTACTGATGATGACGTAGAGTAACAGATACTGCCTCTGTGGTAGAGGAACAATGAAAGGTTGCATCATCCAGAGTACAATGGTGATGTGATGACTACTGATGATGACATAGAGTAACAGATACTACGTCCTGCAGAGGCTGCATGCTTTAGGTGGGGAAGTGGCCGACAGCAGCCAGAAGGCGACTCACCTGCTGGCCAGCAAAGTCAAGCGCACTGTCAAGTTCCTCAGCGCCATGTCTGTGGTGCAGCACGTGGTCACCCCCGACTGGCTGGAGGAGAGCTGGAGGAGCCAAAAGTTTGTCGGTACGTTTCTTGTGTCAGCCTTTATTTTGAAATCCACTCCGCTTGAATGAATGGTTAGCATTAGCTGTGTTGGTCTCCCTGTGACTTGTAGACGAGCAGAGCCACATCCTGAGGGACGCTGAGGCCGAGGTCCTCTTTGGCTTCAGTCTGGAAGAGTCCCTGAAGAAAGCTCACAGTGCAGCACTTTTTAAGGTATGTCTTTGTGTCTTGGCTCTTAAACACATCATGATGGGACTGAACACCTTTTGTCTGGCACTGTCCAAATAAATGACCAATTATGTAAATGACATGATGTCATCTACAACTAAACAGCAGTTTTTATTACTACACTGAGGTACTTGGTACTTACATACTTTCACTAGCTGCTTATCTTTTTTTAAATTTTCTTTACCTTTTTTCTTTCTTTCTTTCTTTCTTTTCTTTTTTCGCCTATCTTTTCTTTTCTTTACTTGTCTTTCCTTTACCTTTTTAGTTTTCTTTTATTTTCTATAATTTTTTTGTCTTTTCTTTCCTTTTATTAAATTTTCTTGTACTTATCTTTATTCTTGTTCTCCTTTTTCTTGTCTTTATTTTTCTTTTCTTTTCTATGCTTTTTTAACTTTTGTTTCTTTTCTTTTAATTCATTTTCTTTGCTTTGTTTTACTTTTCTTTCCTTTGCTTGTTCTTTTTTTCCTTGTTTTTTTCCTTTTCTCTACTTTATTCTTTTATTTTCTTCACTTTTATTTGTTTTTCTTGTCTTTTTATATTTTTTCTTTAATGTTATTTTCTTAACTTTTTGAATTGTCTTTCTTTACATTGATTTTATTTTCTTGTTCTTATCTTTATTTTTATTAAATGTTTCTTTTCTTTAGTTTTTTGCTTTTCTTTACTTTGTTTTTTTTTCTTTAGTTTTATTTCTTTTCTTTACTTAGTTTTTATTTTATTTAGTTTTATTTATTTTCTTTACTTAGTTTTTCTTTTTCTTATCTTTTTATATATTTTCTTTTCTTTACTTTTTTGCTTTTCTTTCTTTACATTTATTTTTTTGTTCTTATCTTTATTTTTATTTAATCTTTTCTTGTTTATTTTTCTTTTCTTTAATTGTTTTCCTTTTTTTCTCTTATTTATTTTCTTTACTTTGTTTTACTTTTTCTTGTCTTTTTATATTTTTTCTTGACAATTATTTTCTTTACTTTTCTTTTCTTTATTTTTTTTCAATGTTTTTGCTTTACTCTTTGTTTTAATTTCTTTACTATATTTTTCTTTACATTTTCATTTCTTTCTTTTCTTTTCTTTACAATTCTTTAAAAAAAAATTTTACTTTTTAAATTTTCTTTCTTTACATTGATTTTATTTTCTTGTTTTTATCTTTATTTTTATTAAATGTTTCTTTTCTTTAGTTTTTTGCTTTTCTTTACTTTGTTTTTCTTTTCTTTAGTTCTGTTTCTTTTCTTTACTTAGTTTTTATTTTCTTTAGTTTTATTTATTTTCTTCGCTTAGTTTTTCTTTTTCTTATCTTTTTATATATTTTCTTTTCTTTACTTTTTAGCTTTTCTTTCTTTACATTTATTTTTTTGTTCTTATCTTTATTTTTATTAAATTTTTTCTTGTTTATTTTTCTTTAATTGTTTAATTATTTATTTTCTTTACTTTGTTTTACTTTTTCTTGTCTTTTATATATTTTTTTGACAATTCTTTTCTTTACTTTTCTTTATTTTTTTCAATGTTTTTGTTACTCTTTGTTTTAATTTCTTTACTATATTTTTCTTTACATTTTCATTTCTTTCTTTTCTTTTCTTTACAATTCTTTTCTCTTCTTATCTTATCTTGTCTATTGTAATCTTTATGGTGTGTGTGTGTGTGTGTGTGTGTGTGTGTGTTGCAGGGCAAGTACTTCTACCTGACACCAGGCATGTGTCCCAGCCTGAGCACCATGAAGTCCATCGTAGAAAGTGCCGGAGGGAAGCTGCTGGCCAAACAACCCTCCTACAAAAAGATCATGGAACACAAACACAACAAGGTAACTTCTTTCTTCTTTATTTTTATGAGTCTGCTGCTGCAGCCGTGAATATTGGAGTAAGTCTTGTTGTTCTGCTGCAGAACCTTCCAGAAATAATCTTGATCTCCTGCGACAACGATCTCCATCTGTGCAGAGAATATTTCCTCAAAAACATCGGTAAGTCGGCACTTTCTTCTCTCACGAGTTAGCACTTTATCACGCGTCTTCACTTTATCACGTGCAGACGTCCACAACGCCGAGTTCATCCTGACGGGAGTTCTCACCCAGAAACTGGACTACGAGTCATATCCTTTTGTAATGCGGTTTCAGTAGAACGCAACGCAATGCACCACACTTTGGCCTGATTGCAAAGTAGTTAGCATGCTAACGTTAGCATTCTGGCAGTTAGCATGCGTGAAGTACCGAAATACTGAATGACTGAGGTGCATGCCTACAAAATGATCTTTAAAAAAAAAAATTCAAAAAATGTTATCATGCTAATGTTAGCATTCTGGCAGTTAGCATGCGTGAAGTACTGAAATACTGAATGACTGAGGTGCATGCCTGCTAACTGATCTAAAAAAATAAATAGCATGCTAACATTAGCAATCCGGCAGTTAGCATGCATGAAGTACTGAAATACTGTATGACTGAGGTGCATGCCTGCTAAATGATCTAAAAAAAAAAAAAAAAAGTTAGCATGCTAACGTTAGCATTCCGGCAGTTAGCATGCGTGAAGTACCGAAATACTGAATGACTGAGGTGCATGCCTACAAAATGATTTTTAAAATTATAATTTTTTTAAAGTTAGCATGCTAATGTTAGCATTCTGGCAGTTAGCATGTGTGAAGTACTGACATACTGAATGACTGAGGTGCATGCCTACAAAATGATCTAAAAAAAAAAAGTTAGCATGCTAATGTTAGCATTCCGGCAGTTAGCATGCGTGAAGTACCGAAATACTGTATGACTGAGGTGCATGCCTGCTAAATGTTCTAAAAAAAAAAAAAAAAAAGTTAGCATGCTAACGTTAGCATTCCGGCAGTTAGCATGCATGAAGTACTGAAATACTGTATGACTGAGGTGCATGCCTGCTAAATGATCCAAAAAATAAAAAAAGGTAGCATGCTAACATTAGCATTCCGGCAGTTAGCATGCGTGAAGTACCGAAATACTGAATGACTGAGGTGCATGCCTACAAAATGATCTTTAAAATTATAATTTTTTTAAAGTCCATCCATCCATCCATCTTCTTCCGCTTATCCGAGGTCGGGTCGCGGGGGCAGCAGCCTAAGCAGGGAAGCCCAGACTTCCCTCTCCCCAGCCACTTCGTCCAGCTCCTCCCGGTGGATCCCGAGGCGTTCCCAGGCCAGCCGGGAGACATAGTCTTCCCAACGTGTCCTGGGTCTTCCCCGTGGCCTCCTACCGGTCGGACGTGCCCGAAACACCTCCCGAGGGAGGCGTTCGGGTGGCATCCTGACCAGATGCCCGAACCACCTCATCTGGCTCCTCTCGATAGCATGCTAATGTTAGCATTCCGGCAGTTAGCATGCGTGAAGTACCGAAATACTGTATGACTGAGGTGCATGCCTGCTAAATGATCTAAAAAAAAAAAAAAAAGTTAGCATGCTAACGTTAGCATTCCGGCAGTTAGCATGCATGAAGTACCGAAATACTGTATGACTGAGGTGCATGCCTACAAAATGACTAAAAAAAAGTTAGCATGCTAACATTAGCATTCTGGCAGTTAGCATGCGTGAAATACCGAAATACTGAATGACTGAGGTGCATGCCTACAAAATGATCTTTAAAATTATTTTTTTTTTAAAGTTAGCATACTAATGTTAGCATTCTGGCAGTTAGCATTTGTGAAGTACCGAAATACTGAATGACTGAGGTGCATGCCTACAAAATGATCTTTAAAAAAAAAAAATCAAAAAATGTTATCATGCTAATGTTAGCATTCTGGCAGTTAGCATGCGTGAAGTACTGAAATACTGAATGACTGAGGTGCATGCCTACAAATTGATCTAAAAAAAAAGTTAGCATGCTAACGTTAGCATTCCGGCAGTTAGCATGCGTGAAGTACTGAAATACTGAATGACTGAGGTGCATGCCTACAAATTGATCTAAAAAAAAAGTTAGCATGCTAACGTTAGCATTCTGGCAGTTAGCATGCGTGAAGTACCGAAATACTGTGTGACTGAAGTGCATGCCTGCTAAATGATCTAAAAAAATTTTTTTTTTAAATGGTAGCATGCTAACGTTAGCATTCCGGCAGTTAGCATGCGTGAAGTACCGAAATACTGTATGACTGAGGTGCATGCCTGCTAAATGATCTAAAAATTTTTAAAAAAGGTAGCATGCTAACGTTAGCATTCCGGCAGTTAGCATTCGTGAAGTACCGAAATACTGTATGTATGACTGAGGTGCATGCCTGCTAACTGATCTAAAAAAATAAATAGCATGCTAACGTTAGCAATCCGGCAGTTAGCATGCGTGAAGTACCGAAATACTGTATGACTGAGGTGCATGCCTGCTAAATGATCTAAAAAATAAAAAAAGGTAGCATGCTAACATTAGCATTCCGGCAGTTAGCATTCGTGAAGTACCGAAATACTGTATGACTGAGGTACATGCCTACAAAAATGATCTTAAAAAAATAAAATAAAATAAAAGTTAGCATGCTAACGTTATCATTTTGGCAGTTAGCATGCGTGATGTACCGAAATACTGAATGACTGAGGTGCATGCCTACAAAATGATCTTAAAATTTTTTTTTTTTTTAAATGTTAGCATGCTAATGTTAGCATTCTGGCAGTTAGCATGCGTGAAGTACTGAAATACTGTATGACTGAGGTGCATGCCTACAAAATGATCTAAAAAAAAAAGATAGCATGCTAACGTTAGCATTCCGGCAGTTAGCATGCGTGAAGTACCGAAATACTCTGACTGAGGTGCATGCCTACAAAATGATCTAAAAAAAAAAAAAAAAAAGTTAGCATGCTAACTGTTAAGACTTTGGCAGTTAGCATGTGTAGCGTACCAAAATATGACTCTGGCATGCTAATGTTAGCAACCGAGCGACATTAGCAAGGAGCATTTTGACTGTTTGACTTTGATAGTAGAAATTGCGCATTTAGATGCCTGAAAGACCAATGTTAGCTTCAACAGCTAGCATGCTAATGTTAGCGTTTTAGGCAGTTGGCTAACATTGTAGTAGAAAGTGAAAATGTTCTTTGCCAAAGTGCAATTTCCTGTGAATGCTGAAAAGCCAAAAGGAGTTAGCATGCTCACGTTAGCATGCTAACAGTTAACATTTAGCATTAATTTACATTTTATATCCTGAGGATACACTTTTTATTTGTAGTAAAGTCAACCTTGTTATTGGTCACAGTACAAGTACAGTATTAAAGTAAATATTAATAAATAATTAATAGTACAGGTACAGTATTAAAGTAAATATTAAGATATATTTAATAGTACAAGTACAGTATTAAAGTAAATATTACAACATATTGATTAGTATTAAATTACATATTACAGAACATTTAATAGCATTAAAGTAAATATTACAAGATATTTAACAGTACAAGTTCAGTATTACAGTAAATATTAAGATATATTTAATAGTACGAGTACAGTATTACAGTAAATATTGATTAGTATTAAATTACATATTATAGAATATTTAATAGTATTAGAGTAAATATTACAAGACATTTAACAGTACAAGTACAGTATTACAGTAAATAATACAACATATTGATTCGCATTAAATTACATATTACAGAATATTTAATAGTATTCAAGTAAATATTACAAGATGTTTAACAGTACAAGTACAGTATTAAAGTATTAAGATATATTTAATAGTACAAGTACAGTATTACAGTAAATATTACAACATATTGATTGTATTAAATTACATATTACAGAATATTTAACAGTATTAAAGTAAATATTACAGTATATTTAAGAGTTCAAGTACAGTATATTTTACAGTATTAAAGTAAATATCACAATATATTTAAGAGTACAAGTACAGTATTAAAGTACATATTACAATATATTTAACAGTACGAGTACAGTATTAAAGTAAATATTACAATATATTTAAAAATATTAAAGTAAATATTACAAGATATTTATATTACAATACATTTATCAGTACAAGTACAGTATTAAAGTAAATATTACAATATATTCAGGAGTATTAAAGTAAATATTTACAGTATATTTTACAGTATTAAAGTACATATTACAATATATTTAACAGTACGAGTCCAGTATTAAAGTAAATATTACAATATATTTAACAATATTAAAGTGAATATTGCAAGATATTTATATTACAATATATTTATCAGTACAAGTACAGTATTAAAGTAAATATTACAATATATTCAGGAATATTAAAGTAAATATTTACAGTATATTTTACAGTATTAAAGTAAATATTACAATATATTCAGGAGTATTAAAGTAAATGTTACAGTATATTTAAGAGTATGGAAGTAAATATAGTATATTTAAGAGTATGAAAGTAAATATTACAGTATAATGTAAGAGTATGAAAGTAAATATTACAGTATATTTAGGAGTATCACAGTAAAGATTACAGTATATTTAAGAGTATTACAATAAATATTAATATTTTTAAGAGTATTACAGTATATTTAAGAATATTACAGTAAATATAAAAGTATATTTAAGAGTATTACAGTATATTTTAGAGTATTACAGTAAATGTTACAGTATTACAGTAAATATGACAGTATATTTAAGAGTACTAGAGTAAATATTACACTATATTTAAGAGTATTACAGTAAATATAATGGTATATTTAAGAGTATTACACTAAATATTACAGTATATTTAAGAGTACTAAAGTAAATATCACAGTATATTTAAGAGTATTACAGTAAATATTACAGTATATTTAAGAGTATTACAGTAAATATTACGGTATATTTAAGAGTATTACAGTATATTTAAGAGTACTAAAGTAAATATTGCAGTATATCTAAGAGTATTACAGTAAATATTACAGTATATTTAAGAGTATTACAGTATATTTAGGAGTATTACAGTATGTGTGTGTGTCCTTGACATTGTTACATATAAATTCACTTGAAAGGAAGATTGAAGAGGACGACCTTGAAGAAATGTAATAATAATAATAATAATAATATAAGTGTCTGACTACTGTTTTTACTGTGCATAGACTTTTATATCTTTTCTCATAATGATGTTATTTTTGTCAAATGATGCAATATTTTATTCTTCTTCTCTCGCTACTTTTTGCAATAAATATTTGTCAACATTCTTCCTGCTTCCGCCTCTTTACCATAAGTCTGCAACTAATTGCACACTCTAAATACATCTACCTTTGGACTTTTCTCTCAAAAAAACTTCCTTTGTTTTTTTTTGGTTTAAAAAAAGGTTTGTTTGTGTTTTTTTGGTTAAAAAAAATAATTTGTGTTCTTGTTAAAATTTGGTTTGTTCTTTTTTTGGTTAAAAAAAAAAATGTTGCTTTTTTTGGTAGAAAAAAAGGTTTGTTTGTATTTTTTTGGTGAAATGTTTGTGTTTTTGTTAAAATGTTATTTAAAAAAAACGTTTGTTAGAGCTTTTTTGTAAAGTCAATTTCTGCTTTTTTATGTTTTGAAAATGCTTGTGCTTGTTTTGTTGTAAAAAAAAAAGTCAGTTTCTGCTTTTTTATGTGGTGAAAAAATGTTTGGGCCTTTTTGGTATGAAAATGTTTTGGTCAAAAAAATATTAGTGTGTGTTTTTGTTGAAATTTAGTTTGTTCTTTTTTAGGTCAAAAAATTTGCTTTTTTTGTCAAAAAAAATTGCTTTTTTGGTAGAATTTGTTTTGTATTTTTTGGTAAAATGTTTGTGCTTTTTTAGTTTAAAAAATGTTCTTTTTTGGGGGTAAAACATTTTTTGTTGGAGATTTTTTGGTAAAAATGTTTTTGTTGTTGTAAAGTCAGTTTCTTCCTTTTTGTGTGGAGAAAATGTTTGTGCCTGTTTTGTTGTACACATGTCAGTTTCTGCTTTTTTATGTAGTGAAAAAATGTTCGTTTGGGCTTTTTTGGTATGAAAATGTTTTGGTCAAAAAAATAATAGTGTGTGTTTTTTGTTGAAATTTAGTTTGTCCTTTTTTAGGTCAAAAAATGTGCCTTTTTTGTCCCCAAAAAAAGTGCTTTTTTTGTCAAAAATAAATGTGCTTTTTTTTGTCAAAAAAAATGTGCTTTTTTTTGTCAAAAAAAATGTGCTTTTTTTTGTCAAAAAAAATGTGCTTTTGTTTGTCCAAAAAAATGTGCTTTTTTTGTCGAAAAAATGTGCTTTTTTTGTCCAAAAAAATTAGCTTTTTTGGTAGAATTTGTTTTGTATTGTTTGGTAAAATGTTTGTGTGTTTTTTAGTTTAAAAAATGTTCTTTTTTGGGGTAAAAAATTTTTTGTTGGAGATTTTTTGGTAAAAAATATTTTTTTTTGGAAAGTCAGTTTCTGCTTTTTGTGTGGAGAAAATGTTTGTCCCTGTTTTGTTGTAAACATGTCAGTTTCTGCTTTTTTATGTAGTGAAAAAATGTTCGTTTGGGCTTTTTTGGTATGAAAATGTTTTGGTCAAAAAAATATTAGTGTGTTTTTTGTTGAAATTTAGTTTGTCCTTTTTTAGGTCAAAAAATGTGCCTTTTTTGTCAAAAAAAAGTGCTTTTTTTGTCAAAAATAAATGTGCTTTTTTTGTCCCAAAAAAATTTGCTTTTTTTGTCCAAAAAATGTGCTTTTTTTGTCCAAAGAATGTGCTTTTTTTGTCCAAAAAAATGTGCTTTTTTGTCCAAAAAAATTTGCTTTTTTGGTAGAATTTGTTTTGTATTTTTTGGTAAAATGTTTGTGTTTTTTTAGTTTAAAAAATGTTATTTTTTTGAGGTAAAAAATTTTTTGTTGGAGATTTTTTGGTAAAAAATATTTTTTTTTTGTAAAGTCAGTTTCTGCTTTTTGTGTGGAGAAAATTTGTGTGCCTGTTTTGTTGTAAACATGTCAGTTTCTGCTTTTTTATGTGGTGAAAAAATGTTCGTTTGGGCTTTTTTGGTATGAAAATGTTTTTGGTCAAAAAATATTAGTGTGTTTTTGATGAAATTTAGTTTGTGCTTTTTTAGTCCAAAAAAAGTGCTTTTTCGATATACATTTGTTTTGGTATTTTTTGGTAAAATGTTTTTGTTTTTTGTTAAAATGTTTGTTTCTGCTTTTTTTTTTTATTTAAAAAAAATGCTTCCTTGTTCTTTTTTTGGGGGTATAAAATTTATGTTAGAACTTTTTTTATGTGTTGTGAAAATGTTTGTGCTTGTTTTGTTGTAAAAAAAAAAAAGGCAGTTTCTGCTTTTTTATGTGGTGAACAAATGTTTGTTTGGGCTTTTTTGGTAAAAAAAAAAAAAAATAGTGTTTTTTGTTTAAATTTAGTTAGTGCTTTTTTTGGTCAAATAATTTGCTTTTTGGTAGACTACTTTTTTTATTTTTTGGTAAAATGTTGGTGTTTTTTAAAAAAAAATTTAGTTTGTGCTTTTTTAGTAAAATTTTTTTTGAGGGGGTAAAACATTTTTGTTGGAGATTTTTTGGTAAATTTTTTGTTGTAAAGTCAGTTTCTGCTTTTTGTGTGGTGAAAATGTTTGTGCTTGTTTTGATGTTAAAAAAAAATTAAAATGTCAATTTCTTCTTTTTTATGTGGGGGAAAAAGGTTCCTTTGGGCTTTTTTGGTATGAAAAAAAAGGTTTGTTTATGGTCAATAAAATATTAGTTTGTGTTTTTGTTGAAATTTAGTTTGTGCTTTTTTGGTCCAAAAAAAAGTGCTTGTTCGATACACATTTTTGTATTTTTTGGTAAAATGTTTGTGTTTTTTGTTCAAATGTTCTTTTGTGCTTTTTTGTAGTAAAAAAAAATGCTTGTTTGTTCTTTTTTTTGGGGTAAACATTTTTTGTTGGAGCTTTTTTGGTAAAAAATGTTTTTGGTTAAAATGTTCGTTTGTGTTTTTTTGGTTAAAAAAATGTTCCTCCGTTTTTTGGGGGGTAAACATTTTATGTTTGAGCTTTTTTGGTAAAAAATGTTTTTTTGTTGTTGTAAAATCAGTTTCTGCTTTTTTGTGTTGTGAAAATGTGCTTGTTTTGTTGTAAAAAAAATGTCAGTTTCTTCTTTTTTATGTGGTAAAAATGTTCCTTTGTGCTTTTTGGTATGAAAAAAAAGGTTTTTGTGTTTTTAGGTAAAAAAAATATTAGTTTGTGTTTTTTGTTAAAACATTTTTGTGCTTTTATTTTGTCCAAAAAATGTTTGCGCTTTTATGGTAGGAAAGAAGGTTTGTAATTTTGTTAAAATGTTCGTTTGTGCTTTTTTTGTGGTAAAAAAATGTTTTTCTTTGTTGTAAAGTCAGTTTATGTTTTGTTGTGTGGTGAAAATGTTTGTGCTTGTTTTGTTGTAAAATGTCAGTTTCTTTTTTTTTGTGTGGTAAAAAAAGGAACTTATGCTTTTTGTATGAAAAAAAGGTTTGTGTTTCTGGTAAAAAAAAATAAAAAAAAATTGTCTTTTTTTGTTAAAATTTTGTTTGTGTTTTTTTTGGTTAAAAAAAATTTACTTTGTTTTTTTGGGGGTAAAACATTTTACGTTTGAGCTTTTTTGGTAAAAAATGTTTTTTTTGTTGTAAGGTCAGTTGCTGATTTTTTGTGTGGGGAAAAAATGTTCCTTTGTGCTTTTTGTTAAGATTTTGTTTGTGCTTTTTTGGTCCAATTTTTTTGTGTGCTTTTTGGTAGAAATGTTTTTAATTTTTGGTAAAAATGTATGTGTTTTTTGTTGAAATTATCATTTGTGTGTTTTTGGTAAATTATGTGGGTTTTTTGGGGTAAACATTTTATGTTTGAGCTTTTTTGGTAAAAAAATGTTTTTGTTGTTGTCAAATCAGTTTCTGCTTTTTGTTGTTGTCTCTTTTTTTTATGTGGTAAAAATGTTCCTTTGTGCTTTTTGGTATGAAAAAAAAGTTTTTTGTGTTTTTAGGTTAAAAAAAATAGTTTGTGTTTTTTGTTCAAACATTTTTGTGCTTTTTTTATGTCAAAAAAATGTTTGTGCTTTTATGGTACAAAAAAAAGTTTGTAATTTTTGTTAAAATGTTTGTGCTTTTTTTGTGGTAAAAAAAAGTATTTTCTTTTGTTAAGTCAGATTCTGTTTTTTTGTGTGGTGAAAATGTTAGTGCTTGTTTTGTTGTAAACATGTCAGTTTCTTCTTTTTTGTGTGGTAAAAAAATGAACGTGTGCTTTTTTGTATGTATTTTTTGTTCAAATTTAGTTTGTGCTTTTTTGGTCCAATTTTTGTTGTTGTGCTTTTTGGTAAAAAAAAAAAATGTTGGTGTTTTTTGTTAAAATTATCATTTGTGTTTTTGGTAAAATGTGTGGGTTTTTGGGGGGGTAAACATTTTATGTTAGAGCTTTTTTGGTGAAAAAATGTTTTTTTTTGGTTGTAAAATCAGTTTCTGCTTTTTTGTGTGGTGAAAATGTTTGTGCTTGTTTTGTTGTAAAAATGTCAGTTTCTTTTTTTGTGGTAAAAAAATGAACTTGTGCTTTTTTGTATGAAAAAAGGTTTGTTTTTCTGGTTAAAATTTTTTTTTTTAAATTAAAATTGTGTTTGTAGTTTTTTTGGTTAAAAAAATGTTACTTTGTTTTTTTGTGGGGTAAAACATTTATATTTGAGCTTTTTTGGTAAAAAAAAATGTTGTTTTTGTTGTAAGGTCAGTTTCTGATTTTTTTGTGTGGGAAAAATGTTCCTTTGTGCTTTTTGTTAAAATTTTGTTTGTGCTTTTTTGGTCAAATTTTTTTTTGGTGCTTTTTATTAGAATTTTTTTGTTAAAATGATCATTTGTGTGTTTTTAGGGTAAAAATTTAATGTTGGAGTTTTTTTTGGTGAAATTTTTTTTTTTGTTGTAAAATCAGTTTCTGCTTTTTTGTGTGGTGAAAATGTTTGTGCTTGTTTTGTTGTAAAAATGTCAGTTTCTTCTTTTTTGTGGTAAACATGTTCCTTTGTGCTTTTTGGTATGAAAAAAAAAGTTTTTTGTGTTTTTAGGTTTAAAAAAAAAAATTACCGGTAGTTTGTGTTTTTTGTTCAAACATTTTTGTGCTTTTTTTATGTCAAAAAAATGTTTGCGCTTTTATGGTAGAAAAAAAAGTTTGTAATTTTTGTTAAAATGTTTGTTTGTGCTTTTTTGTGGTAAAAAAAAAGTTTTTTCTTTTGTTAAGTCAGTTTCTGCTTTTTTGTGTGGTGAAAATGTTTGTGCTTGTTTTGTTGTAAACATGTCAGTTTCTTCTTTTTTGTGTGGTAAAAAAATGAACTTGTGCTTTTTTGTATGTATTTTTGTTAAAATTTAGTTTGTGCTTTTTTGGTCCAATTTTTTTTTGTGCTTTTTGGTAAAAAAAAAATATATATATTTTTTTTGTTAAAATGTTGGTGTTTTTTGTTAAAATTATCATTTGTGTTTTTGGTATAATGTGTGGTTTTTTTGGGGGGTAAACATTTTATGTTAGAGCTTTTTTGGTGAAAAAATGTTTTTTTGTTTGTTTGTTATAAAGTCAGTTTCTGCTTTTTTGTGTGGTGAAAATGTTTGTGCTTGTTTTGTTGTAAAATGTCAGTTTCTTCTTTTTTTGTGTGGTAAAAAAGTTAACTTGTGCTTTTTTGTATGGAAAAAAAGGTTTGTTTTTTCTGGTTAAAAAAAATTAGTTTTTTGTTAAAATTGTGTTTGTAGTTTTTTTGGTTAAAAAAATGTTATTGTTTTTTTGTGGGGTAAAACATTTATATTTGAGCTTTTTTGGTAAAAAAATGTTTTTGTTGTAAGGTCAGTTTCTGATTTTTTGTGTGGGAAAAATGTTCCTTTGTGCTTTTTGTTAAAACTTTGTTTGTGCTTTTTTGGTCCAAATTTTTTTTGGTGCTTTTTGGTAGAATTTTTTTTTGATTTTTTGTTAAAATGATCATTTGTGTGTTTTTGGGGTAAACATTTAATGTTGGAGGTTTTTTTGGTGAAAAAATGTTTTTTTTTTGTAAAAATGTCAGTTTCTTCTTTTTTGTGTGGTGAAAATGTTTGTGCTTGTTTTGTTGTAAAAATGTCAGTTTCTTCTTTTTTTGTGGTAAACATGTTCCTTTGTGCTTTTTGGTATGAAAAAAAAGGTTTTTGTGTTTTTAGGTTTAAAAAAAAAAAATAGTTTTTTGTTCAAACATTTTTGTGCTTTTTTTATGTCAAAAAAATGTTTGTGCTTTTATGGTAGAAACATAAGTTTGTAATTTTTGTTAAAATGTTTGTGCTTTTTTTGTGGTAAAAAAAAGTTTTTTCTTTTGTTGTTAAGTCAGATTCTGCTTTTTTGTGTGGTGAAAATGTTAGTGCTTGTTTTGTTGTAAAAATGTCAGTTTCTTCTTTTTTTGTGTGGTAAAAAAAATGAACTTGTGCTTTTTTGTATGTATTTTTTGTTAAAATTTAGTTTGTGCTTTTTTATATTTGAGATTTTTTGGTAAAAAATGTTTTTGTTGTAAGGTCATTTTCAGATTTTTTTGTGTGGGGAAAAATGTTCCTTTGTGCTTTTTGTTAAAATTTTGTTTGTGCTTTTTTGGTCCAATTTTTTTTGGTGCTTTTTGGTAGAATTTTTTGATTTTTTTTGTTAAAATTATCTTTAGTGTGTTTTTGGGGTAAAAATTTAATGTTGGAGTTTTTTTGGTGAAAAAAAGTTTTTTTTGGTGAAAAAAAGTTTTTTGTTGTAAAAATGTCAGTTTCTTCTTTTTTGTGTGGTAAAAAATGTTTTTTATTTTATTTTTGTATAACGTGCTTTTTTCCGTGGTAAATGTTAATGAAGTAAAAATGTTTAAATGCTAACACAATCAGGACTGCAAAGACAAGATCTTTCATGTTCACACTGAGAAACTTTATTTTTTGGCACTTAGAATGTAACACGTGGCTTGGCATCGTCTTGCTGAAATAAGCAGGGGCGTCCATGATAACGTTGCTTGGATGTCCAAAAGCTGTATGTACCTTTCAGCATTAATGGTGCCTTCACAGATGTGTAAGTTACCCATGTCTTGGGCACTAATACACCCCCATACCATCACACATGCTG
>NC_084580.2:25422500-25455000 GCF_033978685.3 Nerophis lumbriciformis
AAAGTGTAATATTTGATGTGAAGTAAATAATATGTCAATCATTCATAACTACATTAATTTTAATACAATTTTTGTTTGTTTGAGCAATGACAGTTTAAAAAATAAAATATCACACTAAAACCCTTGGGGACCCTTTTGGGTCCCCACTCATATGTGTTGAAAATAAGCCTATTATTATTATTATTTTTTTTACTTTAAACTCACACTTCAGATCTATCTGTCAATTATACATTTAGAAAAAAACAAAAAACTTTTTCTTATTTTATGCCTTTTTATGTCAAATAAAACTGTTTTTTTATGGCAAAAACACAAAATTTGAAATGTTTACCCCCCCAAAAAATATTTCAAAGTGTAATATTTGATGTGAAATAAATAATGTCAATCATTCATAACTACATTAATTTTAATACAATTTTTTTTTTTTTTGAGCAATGACAGTTTAAAAAATAAAATATCACACTAAAATCCTTAGGGACCCTTTTGGGTCCCCACTCATATAAGTGTTGAAAATAAGCCAATTATTTTTTATTATTATTTTTTTTTACTTTAAACTCACACTTCAGATCTGTCTGTCAATTATACATTTAGAAAAAAAAAAAAAACTTTTTCTTATTTTATGCCTTTTTATGTCAAATAAAACTGTTTTTTATGGCAAAAACACAAAATTTGAAATGTTTACCCCCCAAAAAAAATATTTCAAAGTGTAATATTTGATGTGAAATAAATAATGTCAATCATTCATAACTACATTAATTTTAATACATTTTTTTTTTGTTTTGAGCAATGACAGTTTAAAAAATAAAATATCACACTAAAATCCTTAGGGACCCTTTTGGGTCCCCACTCATATAAGTGTTGAAAATAAGCCAATTATTTTTTATTATTATTTTTTTTTTACTTTAAACTCACACTTCAGATCTGTCTGTCAATTATACATTTAGAAAAAAACAAAAAACTTTTTCTTATTTTATGCCTTTTTATGTCAAATAAAACTGTTTTTTATGGCAAAAACACAAAATGTGAAATGTTTCCCCCCCAAAAAAAATATTTCAAAGTGTAATATTTGATGTGAAGAAATGTGAGCCCTAAATATGTCAATAATTCATAACTACATAGATTTTAGTAAATTTTTTGGAGCAATGACAGTTTAAAAAAATATCACACTAAAACTCTTAGGGACCCTTTTGGGTCCTCACCCATAAAACAGTTGAAAATAAGCCAAACTTTTTTTTTTTTTTTACTTTTTACTCCTAAATCTGTAGATCAACTTCAGATCTACCAGTCAATTATATATATATATGTTACATTTTATTTTTATTTTTTTTTATGCCCTTTTTGTCAAATAAAACAGTTTGTGTTTCAATGGCAAAAACACAAAATATGCAAGATTTCAAAATAAAAGAGGTTTCTTTGATGGCTCGGAGAGATTTCAAAATAAAAAGACGTAAATATTTGCAGTACTTGAGAAGCTCAGAATACTAGAAAAGTACACGTAAAAAACATTGTTCAAATTTAAAGCAGACTTTTTCAACTTAGTTTGTTACATTTCTGTATTCTGATCGCATTTTACGATTATTACATTTCCGTACTTAAATAAGATCGTATTTTATGATTGTTATCTTTCCGTACTTAAATAAGATCGCATTTTATGATTATTACATTTCCGTACTTAAATAAGATCATATTTTACGATTGTTATGTTTCCGTACTCAAATAAGATCGCATTTTACGATTATGTTTCCTTACTTAAATAAGATCGCATTTTACGATTGTTATGTTTCCGTACTTAAATAAGATCGCATTTTATGATTGTTATGTTTCCGTACTTAAATAAGATCGCATTTTACGATTATGTTTTCGTGCTTAAATAAGATCGCATTTTATGATTGTTACGTTTCCGTACTTAAATAAGATCGCATTTTACGATTGTTATGTTTCCGTACTTAAATAAGATCGCATTTCACGATTGTTATGTTTCTGTACTTAAATAAGATCGCATTTTACGATTGTTATGTTTCCGTACTTAAATAAGATCGCATTTTACGATTGTTATGTTTCGTACTTAAATAAGATCGCATTTATGATTGTTATGTTTCCGTACTTAAATAAGGTCGCATTTTACGATTATGTTTTCGTACTTAAATAAGATCGCATTTTACCATTGTTACGTTTCCGTACTTAAATAAGATCGCATTTCACGATTGTTATGTTTCCGTACTTAAATAAGATCGCATTTTATGATTGTTATGTTTCCGTACTTAAATAAGATCGCATTTTATGATTGTTATGTTTCGTACTTAAATAAGATCGCATTTTACGATTGTTATGTTTCCGTACTTAAATAAGATCGCATTTTACGATTGTTATGTTTCCGTACTTAAATAAGATCGCATTTTACGATTATTACATTTCTGTACTTAAATAAGATCGCATTTTACGATTATGTTTCCGTACTTAAATAAGATCGCATTTTACGATTATTACATTTCCGTATTTAAATAAGATCGCATTTTACGATTATTACATTCCCATACTTAAATAAGATTGTATTTTACGATTGTTATGTTTCCGTACTTAAATAAGATCGCATTTTATGATTGTTATGTTTCCGTACTTAAATAAGATCGCATTTTACGATTATGTTTTCGTACTTAAATAAGACCGCATTTCACGATTTTTATGTTTCCGTACTTAAATAAGATCGCATTTTATGATTATTACATTTCCGTACTTAAATAAGATCGCATTTTACGATTATGTTTTCGTACTTAAATAAGATCGCATTTTACCATTGTTACGTTTCCGTACTTAAATAAGATCACATTTCACGATTGTTATGTTTCTGTACTTAAAGATCGCATTTTACGATTGTTATGTTTCCGTACTTAAATAAGATCGCATTTTACGATTATGTTTCCATACTTAAATAAGATCGCATTTTACAATTGTTATGTTTCCGTACTTAAATAAGATCGCATTTTACAATTGTTATGTTTCCGTACTTAAATAAGATCGCATTTTTCGATTATGTTTTCGTACTTAAATAAGATCACATTTTACCATTGTTACGTTTCCGTACTTAAATAAGATCGCATTTTATGATTGTTATGTTTCCGTACTTAAATAACATCGCATTTTACATTACATTCCCGTACTTAAATAAGATCGCATTTTACGATTGTTATGTTTCCGTACTTAAATAAGATCGCATTTCACGATTGTTATGTTTCTGTACTTAAAGATCGCATTTTACGATTGTTATGTTTCCGTACTTAAATAAGATCGCATTGTACGATTGTTATGTTTCTGTACTTAAATAAGATAGCATTTTACGATTATGTTTCCATACTTAAATAAGATCGCATTTTACAATTGTTATGTTTCCGTACTTAAATAAGATCGCATTTTACGATTATGTTTTCGTACTTAAATAAGATCACATTTTACCATTGTTACGTTTCCGTACTTAAATAAGATCGCATTTTACGATTGTTATGTTTCCGTACTTAAATAAGATCGCATTTTACGATTGTTATGTTTCGTACTTAAATAAGATCGCATTTATGATTGTTATGTTTCCGTACTTAAATAAGGTCGCATTTTACGATTATGTTTTCGTACTTAAATAAGATCGCATTTTACCATTGTTACGTTTCCGTACTTAAATAAGATCGCATTTCACGATTGTTATGTTTCCGTACTTAAATAAGATCGCATTTTATGATTGTTATGTTTCCGTACTTAAATAAGATCGCATTTTATGATTGTTATGTTTCGTACTTAAATAAGATCGCATTTTATGATTATTACATTTCCGTACTTAAATAAGATCATATTTTACGATTGTTATGTTTCCGTACTCAAATAAGATCGCATTTTACGATTATGTTTCCTTACTTAAATAAGATCGCATTTTACGATTGTTATGTTTCCGTACTTAAATAAGATCGCATTTTATGATTGTTATGTTTCCGTACTTAAATAAGATCGCATTTTACCATTGTTACGTTTCCGTACTTAAATAAGATCGCATTTTACGATTGTTATGTTTCCGTACTTAAATAAGATCGCATTTTACGATTGTTATGTTTCCGTACTTAAATAAGATCGCATTTCACGATTGTTATGTTTCTGTACTTAAATAAGATCGCATTTTACGATTGTTATGTTTCCGTACTTAAATAAGATCGCATTTTACGATTGTTATGTTTCGTACTTAAATAAGATCGCATTTATGATTGTTATGTTTCCGTACTTAAATAAGGTCGCATTTTACGATTATGTTTTCGTACTTAAATAAGATCGCATTTTACCATTGTTACGTTTCCGTACTTAAATAAGATCGCATTTCACGATTGTTATGTTTCCGTACTTAAATAAGATCGCATTTTATGATTGTTATGTTTCCGTACTTAAATAAGATCGCATTTTATGATTGTTATGTTTCGTACTTAAATAAGATCGCATTTTACGATTGTTATGTTTCCGTACTTAAATAAGATCGCATTTTACGATTGTTATGTTTCCGTACTTAAATAAGATCGCATTTTACGATTATTACATTTCTGTACTTAAATAAGATCGCATTTTACGATTATGTTTCCGTACTTAAATAAGATCGCATTTTACGATTATTACATTTCCGTATTTAAATAAGATCGCATTTTACGATTATTACATTCCCATACTTAAATAAGATTGTATTTTACGATTGTTATGTTTCCGTACTTAAATAAGATCGCATTTTATGATTGTTATGTTTCCGTACTTAAATAAGATCGCATTTTACGATTATGTTTTCGTACTTAAATAAGACCGCATTTCACGATTTTTATGTTTCCGTACTTAAATAAGATCGCATTTTATGATTATTACATTTCCGTACTTAAATAAGATCGCATTTTACGATTATGTTTTCGTACTTAAATAAGATCGCATTTTACCATTGTTACGTTTCCGTACTTAAATAAGATCACATTTCACGATTGTTATGTTTCTGTACTTAAAGATCGCATTTTACGATTGTTATGTTTCCGTACTTAAATAAGATCGCATTTTACGATTATGTTTCCATACTTAAATAAGATCGCATTTTACAATTGTTATGTTTCCGTACTTAAATAAGATCGCATTTTACAATTGTTATGTTTCCGTACTTAAATAAGATCGCATTTTTCGATTATGTTTTCGTACTTAAATAAGATCACATTTTACCATTGTTACGTTTCCGTACTTAAATAAGATCGCATTTTATGATTGTTATGTTTCCGTACTTAAATAACATCGCATTTTACATTACATTCCCGTACTTAAATAAGATCGCATTTTACGATTGTTATGTTTCCGTACTTAAATAAGATCGCATTTCACGATTGTTATGTTTCTGTACTTAAAGATCGCATTTTACGATTGTTATGTTTCCGTACTTAAATAAGATCGCATTGTACGATTGTTATGTTTCTGTACTTAAATAAGATAGCATTTTACGATTATGTTTCCATACTTAAATAAGATCGCATTTTACAATTGTTATGTTTCCGTACTTAAATAAGATCGCATTTTACGATTATGTTTTCGTACTTAAATAAGATCACATTTTACCATTGTTACGTTTCCGTACTTAAATAAGATCGCATTTCACGATTGTTATGTTTCCGTACTTAAATAAGATCGCATTTTATGATTGTTATGTTTCCGTACTTAAATAAGATCGCATTTCACGATTGTTATGTTTCTGTACTTAAAGATCGCATTTTACGATTGTTATGTTTCCGTGGTTCAATAAGATGACATGTTACGCTAATAACTGAAGTCCTCCACTTTTCAGAAATGATTTTCAATATCGGATACTTTAAATACACGTACATTATTTTGTTAGTAATATTTAGTTTGTTCCTGACTGGAAGGAAGTTTTTCCGATCATAATACACATTTTACTTCTCACTGAAAGTATCTCGTTAAAAATCTCCATTAGTATAAAAGTACACATCAAAAATAGAAATAAGTGATATTAATTTGCGTAGTTCGTTATTCAAATTAAAACGTCTTTTTTCATCTTAGCTTTGGTTCCGATCGTTACATCGTCCTAACAAAATAAGCTGGAGTTTCACGCTAGTTCTTAAAACGTTACATTTTACAAAATTCCATCCATCCATTTTCTACCGCTTGTCCCTTTTGGGGTCGCTGGAGCCTATCTCAGCTGCATTCGGGCGGAAGGCGGGGTACACCCTGGACAAGTCGCCACCTCCTCGCAGATTTTCCAAAATTGATTTTCGCGATTCAAATATTACTTTGTTACATTTGTTTCATTTTGTTAAACTTTAAGAACACGACAAAAAGTTTGCGACATTTGAAAACGTAACAACTTCCTGGCGTGCTCCGACAGTTTTGTGACTTCGTAAAAAAATTATAATAAAATTAAAATAAGATTTAACAAAAAAAGATGCCATTTGTTCCACTTGCTAACTTCTACGCAATGTTTGTATTATACACACACACACACACACACATATATATATATATATATATATATACACATATATATATGTATATATATATATATATATATATATATATATATATATACATATATATATATACATATATATATATATATACATATATATATATACATATATATATATATATATATATGCATATATATGTATATATATATATATATATATATATATATATATACACATATTATAAACATAAAATATCTCTAATACAAAAATGTAAACATAATAATAATAATATACATTATTCACAAACAATAATTATTGACAAAATAAAATTTCCTGTCAGCATAAAAAATGAACATTTTAAGGAATGATGAAATGAATGAATATTTATGTTTTGATGAAAAATGATATTGTAATATTTGCATGTGGTGTTATTTACAACAATAAAGTACCTCATATTTGAAAGATATACTTTATTGTGATCATATTTAGTCCATTGCTATCTTATTAGCATATTTTGCAGAGTCATATTTTCGTATTTGATACATACTTTAGCATATTAGCAAGCTAACGTTAGCAAACTAGCTTCTTTTTCCTAGATCATAAAGGTCATAACCTTTGGTTGGCATGCTAACATTAGCATCTTTTGTATTAGCTAATGTTTGAGGTATGCACCTTACAGTCATGTATTTTGCTACTTGATGCATGCTAACTGTTAACATTTTAGCATGCTAACGTTAGCATGCTAGCAATATTTTTTTTAAATCTAAATTTGCAGGTGTAAGCCTCAGAGGTCATATCTTTTGAAACCTGACGCCTGCTAACTGTTAGCATTTGAGCATGCTAATGTTAACATGCTAGCATTTTTTTTTAAATCTCATTTTGCAGGTGTAAACTTTAGAGGTCATATCTTTTTGATACCTGACGCCTGCTAACTGTTAGAATTTTAGCATGCTAATGTTAGCATTTTGAAAAAAATCTTAATTGGCAGGTGTAAGCCTCAGAGGTCATATCTTTTGATACCTGCTAACTGTTAGCATGCTAGCTTTAAAAAAAATAAATCTTATTTTGCAGGTATATGCTTCCAAGGTCATATATTTTGATACCTGACGCGTGCTAACTGTTAGCATTGGAGCATGCTAACGTTAACATGTTAGCATTAAAAACATTTTTTTTTTTAATTCTAATTTTGCAGGTGTAAGCTTTAGCGGTCATATCTTTTGATACCTGACGCCTGCTAACTGTTAACATTTTAGCATGCTAATGTTAGCATGCTAGCAATATTTTTTTTTAAATCTCATTTTGCAGGTGTAAGCCTCAGAGGTCATATTTTTTTGATACCTTACACCTGTTAACTGTTAGCATTTTAGCATGCTAATGTTAGCATGTTAGCATTTTTTTTAAATCTAATTTTGCTGGTATAAGACTCAGAGGTCATATCTTTTGATACCTGACGCCTGCTAACTGTTAACATTTTAGCATGCTAACATTAGCATGCTAGCAATTTTTTTTTTTTTTAATCTCATTTTACAGGTGTAAGCCTCAGAGGTCATATCTTTTGATACCTGACGCCTACTAACTGTTAGCATGCTAGCTTTAATAAAAAAAAATCTTATTTTGCAGGTATATGCTTCCAAGGTCATATCTTTTGATACCTGACGCGTGCTAACTGTTAGCATTTGAGCATGCTAATGTTAACATGCTAGCTATTTTTAAAAATCTCATTTTGCAGGTGTAAGCTTTAGAGGTCATATCTTTTGAAACCTGACACCTGTTAGCATTTTAGCATGCTAATGTTAGCATGTTAGCATTTTTCTTAAATCTAATTTTGCTGGTGTAAGACTCAGAGGTCATATCTTTTTGATACCTGACGCCTGCTAACTGTTAGCATTTGGTGAAATGGCCCTTCTGTGTTATCATGACTCATAACTTAGCATGTTTGGTTTGTTGTGTTAGCATGTTTGGTTTGTTGTGTTAGCGTACTTGGTGGCTAGCAGCGCTGTGCGTCGCTACCTTTGACGTATTTCCTGCTGCGAGTAGCGCCGTTGGACAAAGACGCCGGGAGACTCCGCCCTCCATGACTCGCCACCACGGCGTGCAGGAGACAGGAGGAAGGGGAGGGGGAGCGCGGCGAGGACGAAGACGAGGAGCACGGTGAGGACGAAGACGAGTAGCAGGTGAGCTGAGAGGCGGAGCCAGAGGCGGAGCCAGGGCGGCGCTGACGCTTGCTCCGGTGAGGTTCACGGTCGGGAGTCGGCGGGACTCGACTAGACGAGGGGAGCAGACGAGTCAAATTCAGGGACGGGATCAGAGACTTGGGCCAGGAAGAAGGCGGGCCAAAGGAAGGGGAAGAGACGAGAAGGTGTTTTCTGCCCGAGGAATTGGAAGACGAAGCGGTGAATGGCGAAGAGGAGGAGGAGGAAGAGGAAGCGGCTTCCGAGCAGTGAGGCGTGGCTACGGAGTCGGTAGAAGGAAGCTCCGCCCCCAAACTACGACACAGGGCGGGAATCTTAGACGCACGCAACGCTGCGCCTGATTGGTTCAAATCCTCAGCCACTCGACAACGTCTGCAGTCGGCCTGTAAACAGGAATACTGCATGTCAGCCTAGTACTAGTACTTTGTGTACTAGTACTTCAAGTACAAGGACTGTATGTCAACCTAGAGTTAAAAGGAACAAGAGAGTTCCTATTAACTCTCCAGTTGATAGGAGAGTTTTGGTGCTATAGTTGACATTGCGGTCCCTGGGTTTGGCTGAATTGGCGCTAACTCCTGGAGGGTCTGAACAAGCATGCGGTACCGACTGTTTGACACACGGTTCCAAAGATTCAACGGTAGGCGCCCGCATCGTTTCAACAACTGGGGGTCAAAAAGATAAACACAGTAAAGTATCCACAACTCACTGCAAGTCCACGGACAATGGCTCTCGCCAATGAACATGCAGGGTCAAAGGACACTCGGGTGTGGTAGCAAGATCACGGAGTGGATAGAAAGAAGGGAAGAGGAAAATGACGACAAGAGAAAACCAAATGGCAACAACCCGAGTACAACATCTTAACCTATAGAAACCACTAGGAAACGAGGCCGCTGAAGTTCTCAGTTGGAACATGGCTGCACTTTTCTGTTCTGTTTGAGTTCCTGATATTTACCTGACTGGGTTTCTTCTGGGCAGGCTTGGGCGCCTTCTCAGGTGAGCCTGAAGAGGGAATTGAACGACAAGACGTGGTGATGTGGGATCGCTGGGCCGAAGAGCCGGTGGTCTGTTAGGATGATTTCCGGAAGGAAGAGAGGAGAGCGTACAGAGTCAGGTCAGTAAATGAGAAGGTAAACCTTGGTCATTGCTGATAGTGAAACCCAGGAAGGCCGACAAGACAAAACATGGTCTGGAAGATGCAGAAAAAGCTGAAAGTGGTTTGGGCAAGAGGTAGCTACACCCTGGACCCACGGTCTTATACTGAAATGAAACTACAGGCACCTCATTTGAGAGACCTCTGCCAAGTTTAGGTCTTACATGACCACCAAAAGGTTGAAATACTTCGGAATGGTACTTAATGGTGGCCGTTGATGCTAAAGAGCTTGACCGCCAGTCGAAGACCTATCAAAGTCACCCTGTGAATGGCCAGAGACCGGTCCAGGTTGTAGTTCGCCTCTTGAACAAAATGCAGAAGAGAGGCAGTACGAACATGTGAGCAGAAAGCTGCATTTGTCCACGTGTGAAGTGACTTCAAGCCAGTAAAGTTGCAAATGAAAACACTGAAGGGTTTTTGGAAAGGGTGTTTGCTATCAGGATGGTGATCTTCCTATTAACGACCAATCCAAGGATGTTACAGACGGAACATAGACCTGCCCTGGTCTTTTTCTAGCATGGAATTGTAAAATAAGCTTTTTCCTGCTAGCGTAGAGAAACCCTCACCAGAAACCCCAGAACACCAAAGTTTCCATCACCAATGAAACTAACCGGCTAGGTCAAACCTGTTTCTTGGTAGAGGATTTCACTGGTTAGTTTGGAGGTTGTGGTTTGACCCTCTTGCTCTTGGGTGAATTTGGGCTGGTGGGGATCTCAGGGGCCGGCCTCTTTGATGGGCTTCCTTCCCTCTGTCGCCTGACCTTGCCTGAAGAACGAGCCCTGTCACTGGAGGAAGAGACGGGCAATGCAGCAGGAAAGGGAGCCACAGAAGAGGAAGACCTTCTGAAACTGTCCTTGCTGATTTCCAGACGTTTAATGGACTCATCTAAACTGTCAAAGGAGTTTGACGTTGTCTTACTCAGCTCTTCTGCTTGGCTGTGGGACTTGGGCTTAAAGACGTGTTCACTGGTAAAAGAAGAATCTGGACTAGTTCCATTGAGCTTGTCATGGCTGAGGTTTTGTTTGGACCCAGGAATCCTAAACCTGCCAGATTTTTTGCTCAGTTTCTTGGACTCAGGCTTTCGGTCTGATGTCGTTACTTCCTCTTGTTTCGGTACAGCCACTTCAGGAGTCTTCTTTTCGGTTTTCCCTGATCGAATGGTCAGGCCAATACTAGCCAGTTTGCTTTTGGGAAACTTGAATTTAAATTTAGTCACTGCCTTGCCTGGTTTACTCCTGTCTTGGTTTCCATCCACAGAGTTATCTGTTTGAGGTCGGTTTGGCAGTGAAATGTCTTTGGATCCTGAGCTTATATTTGCTAAGGAGACTTGCTCAACATCCTCCTCTTCCACAGGACTCTCTGGAGAAACAATCCGATCCAGATCCTCCTCTGATTCAAAGATCGTAGACAGGCGCTTAAAGTCTGACTGAAGGTCATTAAAGGGCTGCTTGTCATTGTCCTCAAAACCTTGGTTATCATAAACCCGACCAATGGGCTGCACCGCTTTTCCTAACGCTGCTGTTGTTTGGGTGCCAGAGACATTCACTCGGTCCAGATCTTGTTCTTTGGACAGTGCTCTGATTTTTTTCTTTGCCAAGCGAAGGGCAATCTTACTGGCTGGAGGAGGTGGGGGAGGTGATCCCCCTTCGTCTAAAATATCAGGACTCAAACTCCCTTCTTCTTCAGAGTGCTGCAAATCGAGCTTTTGGGTTGGCTGCTTGCCATTTCCGTCCGTGTCTGCATTTGGGTCCTGCTTACGGTCTGGCGACGATTCTTGGACACAAACACCTGAAGCTTGTGGTCTTTGCAGCGTTTGCAAGTCTGATGAACTGCGAGCACACTTCTCAAGCTCAGCAGCTATTTCCGTGCCTGTTGTTAAAATCGTGTTTTCTGGGATTGAACGGACGGTTGCCCGATCACCCGTTCTGGCCACCCGAGACACGCCATCTTTATCTTGGCTCAAACGTTCCTCGATGTTTTGGACTTGATCATTTTTGGAGACTGCACTTGGAGGTTCCTCACTCTTCGGAGTCCGCATAACGTTAGACTTCGATTCGTGTTCGACTATTTTGTTTTCTTCGTTCTGGTGAGACCCTTGCCCAGATTTATAGACTCCCCCTGATGCGACAGTCATCGAATGGTAGTCAAGGCAACCACTAGGAGGTTCTACATGGGACTTTGACTTGGTGTTCATTGTCGGCGAGGGATTCTGACCAGGCACCTTTGCTTCTGGAAGTGTCTTTGGTTGGACTTCGAACATACCTTTCTCACTTGGCAAAGTACTGCTGGGCGTTTCTGGAGTAACCTAAGATGAATTGAGATTAAATAATGAATCAAATATTGTTTATATCAGCTTCAAATGTCACCAGTTCTAAGAATATAAACAGTGCACGTCTACATGGACCTGACCCTGGTCAGAGCCTTTCTACTCGTGAGGTTGTACCCTAAAACCCATAGTTTCTGCAAAGTGGGTACGTTAACTGGTAAAGAAGCCTTTATGCTTTCATACTCTACCGTATCGTACCGTTCTGTACTGTACCTGCAGTTCTTTCATAAACCTCCGGCCAGCTTCATGGTCCGCAGGAGCGTCCACAGGTTTAGGTCTGACTTCTGGTGCTTGTCTCGGGGGTTTAGCTTGAGGAACAACAGACGTCTCTTTGTCTCCCACGTCCTTCTGCAGAGGAACACACGGACATGAATCATGTCTGTGTGGTACTTCAGGTACACCTGGAGATGGTTTATGTCATGTGACGGACAATATATGTTAGGGATCATGAAAGATGCGGGAGCTGAAAGCTCTACGGAGCTGGCCGGGTGTATGGAGAACCGGAATGATTGGAGACGCCGTTGGAAGCTCGTCTGAGGACGACTGAGAGAGATCATGGATTATTAAAAGAGGTGTTTGGTGTACTTTGGTCCCCAGGTACTGGAGGTGTTTGATGTACTTTGGTCCCCATGTACTGGGGGCCTGGAGATATTTAGTGTACTTTGGTCCCCAGGTACTGGAGGTATTTAGTGTACTTTTGTCCCCAGTTACTGGGGGACTGGAGGTATTTGGTATACTTTTGTCCCCAGGTACTGGGGGCCTGGAGGTATTTAGTGTACTTTTGTCCCCAGATACTGGGGGCCTGGAGGTGTTTGATGTACCTTGGTCCCCAGGTCATGGGGGACTGGAGGTATTTGGTGTACTTTGCTCCCAAGGTACTGGGGGCCTGGAGGTATTTAGTGTACTTTTGTCCCCAGGTACTGGGAGACTGGAGGTATTTAGTGTACTTTGGTCCCAAGGTACTGGGGGTCTGGAGGTATTTAGTGTACTTTGGTCCCAAGGTACTGGGGGCCTGGAGGTATTTAGTGTACTTTGGTCCCCAGATACTGGGGAAACCTGGAGGTATTTAGTGTACTTTGGTCCCAAGGTACTGGAGGACTGGAGGTATTTAATGTACTTTGGGCCCCAGATACTGGGGGCCTGGAGGTATTTAGTGTACTTTGGTCCCAAGGTACTGGAGGACTGGAGGTATTTAATGTACTTTGGGCCCCAGATACTGGGGGCCTGGAGGTATTTAGTGTACTTTGGTTCCAAGGTACTGGTGGTATTTAGTGTACTTTTGTCCCCAGTTACTGGGGGCCTGGAGGTATTTGGTATACTTTTGTCCCCAGGTACTGGGGGACTGGAGGTATTTAGTGTACTTTTGTCCCCAGATACTGGGGGCCTGGAGGTGTTTGATGTACCTTGGTCCCCAGGTCCTGGGGGCCTGGATGTATTTAGTGTACTTTGGTCCCCAGGTACTGGGGGCCTGGAGGTATTTAGTGTACTTTTGTCCCCAGGTACTGGGGGTCTGGAGGTATTTGGTGTACTTTTGTCCCCAGATACTGGGGAAACCTGGAGGTATTTAGTGTACTTTGGTCCCAAGGTACTGGAGGACTGGAGGTATTTAATGTACTTTGGGCCCCAGATACTGGGGGCCTGGAGGTATTTAGTGTACTTTGGTTCCAAGGTACTGGTGGTATTTAGTGTACTTTTGTCCCCAGTTACTGGGGGCCTGGAGGTATTTGGTATACTTTTGTCCCCAGGTACTGGGGGCCTGGAGGTATTTAGTGTACTTTTGTCCCCAGATACTGGGGGCCTGGAGGTGTTTGATGTACCTTGGTCCCCAGGTCCTGGGGGCCTGGATGTATTTAGTGTACTTTGGTCCCCAGGTACTGGGGGCCTGGAGGTATTTAGTGTACTTTGGTCCCCAGGTACTGGGGGCCTGGAGGTATTTAGTGTACTTTGGTCCCCAGATACTGGGGTCCTGGAGGTATTTAGTGTACTTTTGTCCCCAGATACTGGGGGACTGGAGGTATTTAGTGTACTTTGGTCCCCAGGTACTGGGGGCATGGAGGTATTTAGTGTACTTTTGTCCCCAGGTACTGGGGGTATGGAGGTATTTGGTGTACTTTTGTCCCCAGGTACTGGGGGCCTGGAGGTATTTAGTGTACTTTGGTCCCCAGGTACTGGGGGCCTGGAGGTATTTAGTGTACTTTGGACCCCAGGTACTGGGGGCCTGGAGGTATTTAGTGTACTTTGGTTCCAAGGTACTGGTGGTATTTAGTGTACTTTTGTCCCCAGTTACTGGGGGACTGGAGGTATTTGGTATACTTTTGTCCCCAGGTACTGGGGGCCTGGAGGTATTTAGTGTACTTTTGTCCCCAGATACTGGGGGGCTGGAGGTGTTTGATGTACCTTGGTCCCCAGGTCATGGGGGACTGGAGGTATTTGGTGTACTTTTGTCCCAAGGTACTGGGAGACTGGAGGTATTTAGTGTACTTTGGTCCCAATGTACTGGGGGCCTGGAGGTATTTAGTGTACTTTTGTCCCCAGTTACTGGGGGCCTGGAGGTATTTGGTGTACTTTTGTCCCAAGGTACTGGGGGCCTGGAGGTATTTAGTGTACTTTGGTCCCCAGGTACTGGGGGCCTGGAGGTATTTAGTGTACTTTGGTCCCCAGGTACTGGGGGCCTGGAGGTATTTAGTGTACTTTGGTCCCAAGGTACTGGGGGCCTGGAGGTATTTAGTGTACTTTGGTCCCCAGGTAATGGGGGTCTGGAGGTATTTAGTGTACTTTGGTCCCAAGGTACTGGGGGCCTTGAGGTATTTAGTGTACTTTGGTCCCAAGGTACTGGGGGCCTGGAGGTATTTAGTGTACTTTGGTCCCAAGGTACTGGGGGCCTGGAGGTATTTAGTGTACTTTGGTCCCCAGGTACTGGGGGCATGGAGGTATTTAGTGTACTTTGGTCCCCAGGTACTGGGGGCCTGGAGGTATTTAGTGTACTTTGGTCCCCAGGTACTGGGGGTCTGGAGGTATTTAGTGTACTTTTGTCCCCGGATTCTGGGGGCCTGGAGGTATTTAGTGTACTTTTTCCCCCAGGTATTTGGTGTACTTTTGTCCCCAGGTACTGGGGGCCTGGAGGTATTTAGTGTACTTTGGTCTCCAGGTACTGGGGGCCTGGAGGTATTTAGTGTACTTTGGACCCCAGGTACTGGGGGCCTGGAGGTATTTAGTGTACTTTGGTTCCAAGGTACTGGTGGTATTTAGTGTACTTTTGTCCCCAGTTACTGGGGGCCTGGAGGTATTTGGTATACTTTTGTCCCCAGGTACTGGGGGACTGGAGGTATTTAGTGTACTTTTGTCCCCAGATACTGGGGGCCTGGAGGTGTTTGATGTACCTTGGTCCCCAGGTCCTGGGGGCCTGGAGGTATTTAGTGTACTTTGGTCCCCAGGTACTGGGGGTCTGGAGGTATTTGGTGTACTTTTGTCCCCAGGTACTGGGGAACTGGAGGTATTTAGTGTACTTTTGTCCCCAGGTACTGGGGGGGTGGGGGTATTTAGTGTACTTTGGTCCCCAGATACTGGGGGACTGGAGGTGTTTGATGTACCTTGGTCCCCAGGTCATGGGGGCCTGGAGGTATTTAGTGTACTTTGGTCCCCAGGTACTGGGGGCATGGAAGTATTTAGTGTACTTTGGTCCCCAGGTACTGGGGTTCTGGAGGTATTTGGTGTACTTTTGTCCCCAAATACTGGGGGCCTGGAGGTATTTAGTGTACTTTTGTCCCCAGGTACTGGGGGCCTGGAGGTATTTAGTGTACTTTTGTCCCCAGGTACTGGGGGACTGGAGGTATTTAGTGTACTTTGGTCCCCAGGTACTGGGGGACTGGAGGTATTTGGTGTACTTTGGTCCCCAGGTACTGGGGGACTGGAGGTGTTTGGTGTACCAAACCAGAATACATTGAAGGTGTGAATAAAGTATTGGTGTGACATTCAGTCAAGGCACCTGGACACACCTGTGATCCAGCAGCTTCCTTCCTGGCGGTGAAGAGAACTTCTCCAGTCCTTCCCGCGGCTACACCGCTGCTGAGGGCCTGCGACCTGACAAACAACGACCACCCAATAAAAATCACGGATTCCACTCCAGTCATGCATACTGATCAGCAGACCTCCTCGGGGGACTCGGGGAACTGTGACCCGGGTCGGGACTCGGCTTCTTCTCCACGCTGGGTCGCCGAGGTTTCTCCACCTGCGTCCGGGGGCTCCGTCTGCTGCTCGGAGACGCTTCTGCTTCTGCTAAACGAGTCGAGCAACAACGTGTCATCGTTACTACTAAGGTCTTGTCTGTTGTTGCGCCCTACAAAGTGTTTACGCTTTAAGTATTACACACCAGCTTAGTGCTAGTTCTTATGAACACATTTGGAGGCGCTGCAATCGCCATGTCAAATCACCAATGCTAATCAGTAGCATCAAGCTAACACGTTTGTTTTTATCTTTCGATTTAACTCCGAGGTGCATACTTGCAAAACAAGCTGGCATGCTAACATTAATATGCTAACAGTTAGCATGCGTGAAGGCACACTGTTTTTGACTCCGAGGCGCAAACGTATCAAATTAGCTATAAAGCTAGCATGCTAACATTATTATGCTAGCAGTTAGCAAGCGTAAAGCAACACTATTTTTTTAACTCTGAGGTGCATACCTGTAAAATTTGCTTAAAAGATAGCATGCTAACATTATGATGCTAACAGTTAGCATGTGTAAAGGGACACTGTTTTTGACTCTGAGGTGCAAAATTTGTAAAATTATCTATAAAGCTAGCATGTTAGCAGTTAGCAAGCGTAAAGCAACACTATTTTTGACCCTGAGGTGCATACATGTAAAATTTTCTCAAAGGATAGCATGCTAACAGTCAACATTCATCAAGTGACAAAATATTTGACTCTAAGCTAAAAAAAGATAGCATGCTAACATTATTATGCTAGCAGTTAGCATGTGTGAAGTGACCGTTTTTTTTTTATTCTGATGTGCATACCTGTAAGAATTTGCTCAAAAGATAGAATGCTAACATTAATATGCTAACAGTTAGCAAGCGTAAAGTAACACTATTTTTGACTCTGAGGTGCATACCTGTAAAATTTGCTATAAAGATAGCATGCAAACATTATGATGCTAACAGTTAGCATGTGTGAAGTAACACTGTTTTTGACTCTGATGTGCAAATTTGTAAAATTAGCTATAAAGCTAGAATGCTAACATTAAAATGCTAACAGTTAGCAAGCGTAAAGTAACACTATTTTTGACCCTGAGGTGCATACCTGTAAAATTTGCTATAAAGATAGCATGCAAACATTATGATGCTAACAGTTAGCATGTGTGAAGTAACACTGTTTTCGGACTCTTATGTGCAAATTTGTAAAATTAGCTATAAAGCTAGAATGCTAACATTAAAATGCTAACAGTTAGCAAGCGTAAAGTAACACTATTTTTGACTCTGAGGTGCATACATGTAAAATTTGCTCAAAAGATAGCATGCGAACATTATGATGCTAACAGTTAGCAAGCGTAAATTAACACTATTTTTGACCCTGAGGTGCATACATGTAAAATTTTCTCAAAAGATAGCATGCTAACAGTCAACATTCATCAAGTGACAAAATATTTGACTCTGAGCGGTGTGCCTACAAAATAAGCTAAAACGATAGCATGCTAACATTATTATGCTAGCAGTTAGCAAGCGTAAAGCAACACAGTTTTTTTTAACTCTGAGGTGCATACCTGTAAAATTTGCTATAAAGATAGCATGCAAACATTATGATGCTAACAGTTAGCATGTGTGAAGTAACACTGTTTTCGGACTCTGATGTGCAAATTTGTAAAATTATCTATAAAGCTAGCATGCTAACAGTTAGCAAGCGTAAAGCAACACTATTTTTGACCCTGAGGTGCATACATGTAGAATTTTCTCAAAAGATAGCATGCTAACAGTCAACATTCATCAAGTGACAAAATATTTGACTCTAAGCTAAAAAAGATAGCATGCTAACATTATGATGCTAACAGTTAGCAAGCGTAAATTAACACTATTTTTGACCCTGAGGTGCATACATGTAAAATTTTCTCAAAAGATAGCATGCTAACAGTCAACATTCATCAAGTGACAAAATATTTGACTCTGAGCGGTGTGCCTACAAAATAAGCTAAAAAAGATAGCATGCTAACATTATTATGCTAGCAGTTAGCATGTGTGAAGTGACCGTTTTTTTAACTCTGATGTGCATACCTGTAAAATTTGCTCAAAAGATAGCATGCTAACATTAATATGCTAACAGTTAGCAAGCGTAAAGCAACGCTATTTTTTAACTCTGAGGTGCATACCTGTAAAATTTGCTAAAAAGATAGCATGCAAACATTATGATGCCAACAGTTAGCATGTGTGAAATAACACTGTTTCTGAATCTGAGGTGCAAATTTGTAAAATGAGCTATAAAGCTAGCATGCTAACAGTTAGCAAGCGTAAAGTAACACTATTTTTGACCCTGAGGTGCATACATGTAAAATTTTCTCAAAAGATAGCATGCTAACAAGTCAACATTCATCAAGTGACAAAATATTTGACTCTGAGCGGTGTGCCTACAAAATAAGCTAAAAAAGATAGCATGCTAACATTATTATGCTAGCAGTTAGCATGTGTGAAGTGACCGTTTTTTTGACTCTGATGTGCATACCTGTAAGAATTTGCTCAAAAGATAGCATGCTAACATTAATATGCTAACAGTTGGCAAGCGTAAAGCAACGCTATTTTTAACTCTGAGGTGCATACCTGTAAAATTTGCTCAAAAGATAGCATGCTAACATTCAACATTCATCAGGTGACAAAATATTTGACTCTAAGCTAAAAAGATAGCATGCTAACATTATTATGCTAGCAGTTAGCAAGCGTAAAGCAACACTATTTTTTAACTCTGAGGTGCATACCTGTAAAATTTGCTATAAAGATAGCATGCAAACATTATGATGCTAACAGTTAGCATGTGTGAAGTAACACTGTTTTCGGACTCTGGTGTGCAAATTTGTAAAATTAGCTATAAAGCTAGAATGCTAACATTAAAATGCTAACAGTTAGCAAGCGTTAAGTAACACTATTTTTGCCTCTGTATTATTTGCTAGAAAGATAGCATGCTAACAGTTAGCATGTGTCCAGTAATACAATATTTGACCCTGAGGCGCACACCTGCACAATGAACTAAAAAGCTAGGATGCTAACATTAGCACGCAATACGGAAACGTCAATTTTGTCAATCCGGGAGGGAACCCCCAAAAATTTTTAGTTAAGCTCGTAACACAGATGAATGATGCGGACACGTTTGTTACTGGACACCCTCTAATATGCCTTGGAGACTTTGTGCGTGTAAGTAATATATAATATTTGTTTACACTTTCTGCTCCGCCGCTCCCAGTCTGTGGAATGCTCTCCCTGACCACCTGAGGGCACCACAGACTGTGGACGCTTTTAAAAAAGGCTTAAAAACCCTTTTTTTTTTTAAAAAAAAAAGCCTTTTTATAGATGTATGCATACTAGTTTCCGGGGTGGACTTGGTCAGGCTGGCCCGGGCCTCCCGGAGGACTTGGTCCAAGTCCTCGGTGACCTGGGAGGTCCGCTTGGGACTTCCTTCCGGACTTTCTCTCCCTGCAGTCTGTCCACGACACACAACGTTCACTAGTGAGCACACTTTGTACGGTTGTCATGGAAACCTTCAGCTATATATAATACAAGTCACCTCGGGGGCTCTGCTGGCGTCCTGGACACAAGTCTGGACCTGGTCCGAGGTGTGACTGGGTTCTGGCACACTGGACCTGTGAACTTCACTGGAGCGGACGGTGTCAGGACCACCGGGCCGCTTCTGCAGGGCGGGGCTTCCCTCTCGACTGCGAGGACTCACCTTCAACACACGCTCTAGTAAACACTTTTGCTTTCACTTTCACTTTCACTTTCGTTTTCTACACACATTCCAATTGGCCCCAAATACTAAATCTCTTCAAGATGTGACATTTTCATTAACATTCTCATATTAGCATGCTAATTTTTTTTTTTTTTTTTATTTTTGCTAAGTTTGCAGGTATACGAATGCTACCGGTTAGCAAGCTAACTTTTTATTTATTTTTATTTATTTATTTATCTATTTTTTAGCTAATTTTTATAGGTATACACGAGTCATAGTTTGGTGCTTTATGTATGCTAACATTAGCATGCTAACATTTTTCAGATATTCATCACAGAGTAATATATTTTGGTACTGGACACATGCTACCGTTAGTATTTTAGCATGCTAAAATTAGCATGCTAACTTTTTTTTAATACAACTTAATGTCCTATTTTTTGGTATTTCACTAATGCTAGCTGTAAATGGGCTTTTGTTAGCATAATACTGTTAGCATGTAAGCTTTTTTAAATTTTTAGCAAATTTTGCTCATAATTTTTATTTGCTTTTATTTTTTATTTTGCAGGTATACACCTCAGTATCTTATATTGTGTTACTTGGCGAATGCTACCTGTTAGCATTTTAGCTAATTTTTATAGGTATACACGAGTCATAGTTTGGTGCTTTATGTATGCTAACGTTAGCATGCTAACATTTTTCAGATATTCATCACAGAGTAATATACTTTGGTGCTAGACACATGCTACCGCTAGTATTTTAGCATGCTAACTTTTTTTTAAAGACAACTTAATGTCCTATTTTTTGGTATTTCACTAATGCTAGCTGTAAGTGGGCTTTTGTTAGCATAATACTGTTAGCATGTAAGCTTTTTTTTTTATTTTTAGCAAATTTTGCTCATAACTTTTATGTTTTTATTTGCTTTTATTTTTTATTTTGCAGGTATACACCTCAGTATCTTATATTGTGTTACTTGACGAATGCTACCTGTTAGCATGCTAGCATTTTTTTTTTTAGCAAATTTTTATAGGTATACATGAGTCATAGTTTGCATGCAACGTTAGCATGCTAACATTTTTCAGATATTCATCACAGAGTAATATATTTTGGTACTGGACACATGCTACCGTTAGTATTTTAGCATGCTAAAATTAGCTCGTAGCTTTTTATAAACACCTTAAAGTCCTATTTTTGGTATTTCACTAATACTAGCTGTAAATGGGCTTTTGTTAGCATAATACTGTTAGCATATAAGCTTTTTTTAATTTTTAGCAAATTTTGCTCATAACTTTTATGTTTTTATTTGCTTTTATTTTTTATTTTGCAGGTATACACCTCAGTATCTTATATCGTGTTACTTGACGAATGCTACCTGTTAGCATTTTAGCTTTTTTTTTTTAGCTCATTTTTATAGGTATACACGAGTCATAGTTTGGTGCTTTATGTATGCTAACGTTAGCATGCTAAGATTTTTCAGATATTCATCACAGAGTAATATATTTTGGTACTGGACACATGCTACCGCTAGTATTTTAGCATGCTAACTTTTTTTTAAGACAACTTAATGTCCTATTTTTTGGTATTTCACTAATGCTAGCTGTAAATGGGCTTTTGTTAGCATAATACTGTTAGCATGTAAGCTTTTTTTTTTTAATTTTTAGCAAATTTTGCTCATAACTTTTATGTTTTTATTTGCTTTTATTTTTTATTTTGCAGGTATACACCTCAGTATCTTATATTGTGTTACTTGACGAATGCTACCTGTTAGCATTTTAGCTATTTTTTTTTTAGCTAATTTTTATAGGTATACACGAGTCATAGTTTGGTGCTTTATGTATGCTAACGTTAGCATGCTAACATTTTTCAGATATTCATCACAGAGTAATATATTTTGGTACTGGACACATGCTACCGTTAGTATTTTAGCATGCTAAAATTAGCATGCTAGCTTTTTATAAACACCTTAAAGTCCTATTTTTGGTATTTCACTAATGCTAGCTGTCAGTGGGCTTTTGTTAGCTTAATACTGTTAGCATGTAAGCTTTTTATTTGTATTATTTTTTATTTTGCAGGTATACACCTCAGTATCTTATATTGTGTTACTTGACGAATGCTACCTGTTAGCATTATAGCTTTTTTTTTTTAGCTAATTTTTATAGGTATACACGAGTCATAGTTTGGTGCTTTATGTATGCTAACGTTAGCATGCTAACATTTTTCAGATATTCATCACAGAGTAATATATTTTGGTACTGGACACATGCTACCGCTAGTATTTTAGCATGCTAACTTTTTAAAAAAATACAACTTAATGTCCTATTTTTTGGTATTTCACTAATGCTAGCTGTAAATGGGCTTTTGTTAGCATAATACTGTTAGCATGTAAGCTTTTTTTAATTTTAAATTTTTAGCAAATTTTGTTCATAACTTTTATGTTTTTATTTGCTTTTATTTTTCATTTTGCAGGTATACACCTCAGTATCTTATATTGTGTTACTTGACGAATGCTACCTGTTAGCATTTTAGCTATTTTTTTTTTAGCTAATTTTTATAGGTATACACGAGTCATAGTTTGGTGCTTTATGTATGCTAACGTTAGCATGCTAACATTTTTCAGATATTCATCACAGAGTAATATATTTTGGTACTGGACACATGCTACCGTTAGTATTTTAGCATGCTAAAATTAGCATGCTAGCTTTTTATAAACACCTTAAAGTCCTATTTTTGGTATTTCACTAATGCTAGCTGTCAGTGGGCTTTTGTTAGCTTAATACTGTTAGCATGTAAGCTTTTTATTTGTATTATTTTTTAGCTAATTTTGCTCATAACTTTGATTTTTTTTATTTGCTTTTATTTTTTATTTTGCAGGTATACACCTCAGTATCTTATATTGTGTTACTTGACGAATGCTACCTGTTAGCATTATAGCTTTTTTTTTTAGCTAATTTTTATAGGTATACACGAGTCATAGTTTGGTGCTTTATGTATGCTAACGTTAGCATGCTAACATTTTTCAGATATTCATCACAGAGTAATATATTTTGGTACTGGACACATGCTACCGTTAGTATTTTAGCATGCTAAAATTAGCATGCTAACTTTTTTTTTAAGACAACTTAATGTCCTATTTTTTGGTATTTCACTAATGCTAGCTGTAAATGGGCTTTTGTTAGCATAATACTGTTAGCATGTAAGCTTTTTTTTTTTTTTTTTTTAATTTTTTTTAGCTAATTTTGCTCATAACTTTTATGTTTTTATTTGCTTTTATTTTTTATTTTGCAGGTATACACCTCAGTAGCTTATATTGTGTTACTTGACGAATGCTACCTGTTAGCATGCTAGCTATTTTTTTTTAAGCTATTTTTTATAGGTATACACGAGTCATAGTTTGGTGCTTTATGTATGCTAACGTTAGCATGCTAACATTTTTCAGATATTCATCACAGAGTAACATATTTTGGTACTGGACACATGCTACCGCTAGTATTTTAGCATGCTAACTTTTTTTTTAATACAACTTAATGTCCTATTTTTTGGTATTTCACTAATGCTAGCTGTAAATTGGCTTTTGTTAGCATAATACTGTTAGCATATAAGCTTTTTTAATTTTTAGCAAATATTGCTCATAACTTTTATGTTTTTATTTGCTTTTATTTTTTATTTTGCAGGTATACACCTCAGTATCTTATATTGTGTTACTTGACGAATGCTACCTGTTAGCATTTTAGCTATTTTTTTTTAGCTAATTTTTATAGGTATACACGAGTCATAGTTTGGTGCTTTATGTATGCTAATGTTAGCATGCTAACATTTTTCAGATATTCATCACAGAGTAATATATTTTGGTACTGGACACATGCTACCGTTAGTATTTTAGCATGCTAAAATTAGCATGCTAACTTTTTTTTAATACAACTTAATGTCCTATTTTTTGGTATTTCACTAATGCTAGCTGTAAATGGGCTTTTGTTAGCATAATACTGTTAGCATGTAAGCTTTTTTTAATTTTTAGCAAATTTTGCTCATAACTTTTATGTTTTTATTTGCTTTTATTTTTTATTTTGCAGGTATACACCTCAGTATCTTATATTGTGTTACTTGACGAATGCTACCTGTTAGCATTATAGCTTTTTTTTTTAGCTAATTTTTATAGGTATACACTAGTCATAGTTTGGTGGTTTATGTATGCTAACGTTAGCATGCTAACATTTTTAAAGACATTTTTCAGATATTCATCCGAGAGTAATATATTTTGGTACTGGACACATGTAGTAGTTTGCATTTCTTGTTCAGCACTTTTCAAATGCTACCTTAGCCACGGTTGGTAGGTCTCGTCCGTGGGTGGGCGTCAGGGGCGGACTATGCTGGTGGGCTTGGATCACGGTGGTCTTCACTCGGCGTGTTGAGACCGGAGAACCTGGGCCTGCAAACACCAGCTCAGGCTGCGCTAAAGTGGAAGGTAGACCAGGTGGAGCCCGGTTTCGGGGCTGCGGTTTCGGGGAGGTGTGCGGACTCCGCTCCTGGTCCGCTTCCAGGACTCTTACGGACTCCCCCCTGGCTGCGGGACTTGATTCCGACACGCATCTGATGAAGAAAGAGATGTGAGTCGGAGGCTTGAAGAAGGAAAGAAACAGGAAGAAGTACCTGCGGAGGGAGCTGAGAGCTTCAGTCAGGGCTTTGACCCTCTTCAACATGGAGTCCATCTTCTGGGGCTCCTCCTTCAAAAACCGCACCGCGTCCATCTCCAACCGGAGCATTGAGCGCATCTTCACTTGCAGTTCTGGAAACTCTTCTGGAGGACAAACACACGGAGCCATTATTTCTACTTCTTTAGTCCTTCTTTCTCCAACCAGGACTCTGGTCTGTTTTTTAGCATCTATGAGGTCAGAACTGAACCCATTTAGGTCCTGGACGGCTCTGGGGGATTGCAGAAGAACCCAGTGGTACCAAAATGTTAGGTAGTTGCACATTTCCCTTCAACCCAGTCTCCACATTGGACTCCACTGACCTTTCAGGGCGGCGAGGGTCTGGCCGACTCTGCGCAGGTTCACCGCCCCCTCCTCCACGTCTCTCAGGGCCGTGGGCACGTGGGCAGGAAAAGAAACGCCGCTCGTCTGCAAGCGACTCACGTACGCCTCCAGGTGGCTGCAAGAGACAAAGCAGAGATGGTGAAGCAGCACCATGTAGTCCAGACCACGGACACGTCGGAAGGGGTTTGTCTCGGACAGACTCGGTACACCGGGGTCCGGTTTTGTCTCGGACACATTCAGGACACTAAGGTTCGATTTTGTCTCGGACAGAATCGGGACACCAGGGTCCGGTTTGGTCTCGGACAGACTCGGGACACCGGGGTCCGGTTTTGTCTCGGACAGATTCGGGACACCAGGGTTCGATTTTGTATCGGACAGACTCGGGACACCAGGGTCCGATTTTGTATCGGACAGACTCAAGACACCAGGGGTCCGGTTTTGTCTCGGACAGACTCGGGACTCCAGGGTCCGATTTTGTATCGGACAGACTCAAGACACCAGGGGTCCGGTTTTGTCTCGGACAGACTCGGGACTCCAGGGTCCGATTTTGTATCGGACAGACTCAAGACACCAGGGGTCCGGTTTTGTCTCGGACAGACTCGGGACACCAGGGTCCGATCTTGTATCGGACAGACTCAAGACACCAGGGGTCCGGTTTTGTCTCGGACAGACTCGGGACACCGGGGTTCGGTTTTGTCTCGGACAGACTTGGGACACCGGGGTCCGGTTTTGTCTCGGACAGACTCGGTACACCGGGGTCCGGTTTTGTCTCGGACAGACTAGGGACACCGGGGTCCGGTTTTGTCTCGGGCACATTCAGGACACCAAGGTTTGATTTTGTCTCGGACAGACTCGGGACACCAGGATCCGGTTTTGTCTCGGACTGACTCGGGACACCTGGGTCCGGTTTTGTCTCGGACAGATTCGGGACACCGGGGGTCCGGTTTTGTCTCGGACAGACTCGGGACACCAGGGTCCGATCTTGTATCGGACAGACTCAAGACACCAGGGGTCCGGTTTTGTCTCGGACAGACTCGGGATACCAGGGTCCGATCTTGTATCGAACAGACTCAAGACACCAGGGGTCCGGTTTTGTCTCGGACAGACTCGGGACACCGGGGTTCGGTTTTGTCTCGGACAGACTTGGGACACCGGGGTCCGGTTTTGTCTCAGACAGACTCGGTACACCGGGGTACGGTTTTGTCTCGGACAGACTCGAGACACCGGGGTCCGGTTTTATCTCGGACACATTCAGGACACCAAGGTTTGATTTTGTCTCGGACAGACTCGGGAGGCTGGGGTCCGGCTTTGTCTCGGACAGCCTCGAGACACCGGGGTCCGGTTTTGTCTCGGACAGACTCGGGACACCGGGGTCTGGTTTTGTCTCGGACAGATTCGGGACACCGAGGTACGATTTTGTATCGGACAGACTCGGGACACCAGGGTCCGGTTTTGTCTCGGACAGACTCGGTACACGGGGTCCGGTTTTGTCTCGGGACACCGGGGTCCGGTTTAGTCTCGGACACATTCAGGACACCAAGGTTTGATTTTGTCTCGGACAGACTCGGGACACCTGGGTCCGGTTTTGTCTCGGACAGATTCGGGACACCGGGGGTCCGGTTTTGTCTCGGACAGACTCGGGACACCAGGGTCCGATCTTGTATCGGACAGACTCAAGACACCAGGGGTCCGGTTTTGTCTCGGACAGACTCGGGACACCGGGGTCCTGTTTTGTCTCGGACAGACTCGGGACACCGGGGTCCGGTTTTGTCTCGGACAGACTGGAGACACCGGGGCCCGGTTTTATCTCGGACACATTCAGGACACCAAGGTTCGATTTTGTCTCGGACAGACTCGGGACACCAGGGTACGGTTTTGTCTCGGACAGACTCGGGACACCAGGGTACGGTTTTGTCTCGGACAGACTCGGGACGCTAGATAACCTTAGTCGTAGAAGGGGCCTGAGTCTACCTAAGTTGTTGACTAGAGAAGGACCTGAGTCTACCTGAGTTGTTGACTAGAGAAGGACCTGAGTCTACCTGAGTTGTTGACTGGAGAAGGACCTGAGTCTACCTGAGTTGTTGACTAGAGAAGGACCTGAGTCTACCTGAGTTGTTGACTAGAGAAGGACCTGAGTCTACCTGAGTTGTTGACTAGAGAAGGACCTGAGTCTACCTGAGTTGTTGACTGGAGAAGGACCTGAGTCTACCTGAGTTGTTGACTGGAGAAGGACCTGAGTCTACCTGAGTTGTTGACTAGAGAAGGACCTGAGTCTACCTGAGTTGTTGACTGGAGAAGGACCTGAGTCTACCTGAGTTGTTGACTAGAAAAGGACCTGAGTCTACCTGAGTTGTTGACTAGAGAAGGACCTGAGTCTACCTGAGTTGTTGACTGGAGAAGGACCTGAGTCTACCTGAGTTGTTGACTAGAAAAGGACCTGAGTCTACCTGAGTTGTTGACTAGAGAAGGACCTGAGTCTACCTGAGTTGTTGACTAGAGAAGGACCTGAGTCTACCTGAGTTGTTGACTAGAGAAGGACCTGAGTCTACCTGAGTTGTTGATTAGAGAAGGACCTGAGTCTACCTGAGTTGTTGATTAGAGAAGGACCTGAGTCTACCTAAGTTGTTGATTAGAGAAGGACCTGAGTCTACCTGAGTTGTTGATTAGAGAAGGACCTGAGTCTACCTAAGTTGTTGATTAGAGAAGGACCTGAGTCTACCTGAGTTGTTGACTAGAGAAGGACCTGAGTCTACCTGAGTTGTTGACTAGAGAAGGACCTGAGTCTACCTGAGTTGTTGACTAGAGAAGTACTGAGTCTACTGAGTTGTTGACTAGAGAAGGACCTGAGTCTACTTGAATTGTTGACTAGAGAAGGACCTGAGTCTACCTGAGTTGTTGACTAGAGAAAGACCTAAGTCTACCTGAGTTGTTGACTAGAAAAGGACCTGAGTCTACCTGAGTTGTTGACTAGAGAAGGACCTGAGACTACCTGAGTTGTTGACTAGAGAAGGACCTGAGTCTACCTGAGTTGTTGACTAGAGAAGGACCTGAGTCTACCTGAGTTGTTGACTAGAAAAGGACCTGAGTCTACCTGAGTTGTTGACTGGAGAAGGACCTGAGTCTACCTGAGTTGTTGACTAGAGAAGGACCTGAGTCTACCTGAGTTGTTGACTAGAGAAGGACCTGAGTCTACCTGAGTTGTTGACTAGAGAAGGACCTGAGTCTACCTGAGTTGTTGACTAGAGAAGGACCTGAGTCTACCTGAGTTGTTGACTAGAGAAGGACCTGAGTCTACCTGAGTTGTTGCAGGATGCTCTCCTCAGTGGCCAGGTAGTGCAGTCTCTCCTCCTCCATCTGGACTCGTGGTCCACAAGTCCTGTCCTCGGTCTGAGACCAGCGCTCGGACATCAGCAAGACCAGCTCCTGCTCGGCCATCCGCAGCATGGACCTGGTGCTTTGCTGCTGCGACACCTGTGCAGGGGAGGGACTTTGTGACCACCAACGCTACCGTGACCACGGGATGCAGAGAGCGCAGGCGAGGGGCGGTGAAAGCAGATTTTTAATTGTCTTGAACAGGAGAAAGAAAAAGACCGGCATGGAAGCAGTCAGTCTGTTGACTTGGTGATGTTTTTAATTGGTTTATTATTAATTTACTTATAATGTATTGTTTTAATTGATTTATTATTAATTGACTTATAATATTTTGGTGATGTTTTTAATTGATTTATTATTAAATGATTTATAATGTTTGATGATGTTTTAATTGATTTATTATTAATTGACTTATGTATTGGTGATGTTTTTAATTGATTTATTATTAATTGACATGTAATGTTTTGGTGATGTTTTTAATTGATTTATTATTAATTGATTTATAAAGTTTGATGAAATTTGAATTGATTTATTATTAATTGACTTATAATGTATTGATGATGTTTTTAATTGATTTATTATTAATTGATTTATAATGTCTTGATGATGTTTTAATTGATTTATTATTCATTGACTTACAATGTATTGGTGATGTTTTTAATTTATTTATTATTAATTTACTTATAATGTATTGATTATGTTTTAATTGATTTATTATTAATTGACTTATATATTGGTGGTGTTTTTAATTGATTTATTATTAATTGATTTACAATGTATTGGTGATGTTTTTAATTGATTTACTATTAATTGATGTATAATGTTTGATGACGTTTTAATTGATTTATTATTAATTGACATGTAATGTTTTGGTGATGTTTTTAATTGATTTATCATTAATTGACTTATGTATTGGTGGTGATTTTAATTGATTTATTATTGATTGATTTACAATGTATTGGTGATGTTTTTAATTGATTTATCATTAATTGACTTATGTATTGGTGGTGTTTTTAATTGATTTATTATTGATTGATTTACAATGTATTGGTGATGTTTTTAATTGATTTATCATTAATTGACTTATGTATTGGTGGTGTTTTTAATTGATTTATTATTGATTGATTTACAATGTATTGGTGATGTTTTTAATTGATTTATAATGTATTGATGATGTTTTAATTGATTTATTATTAATTTACTTATAATGTATTGGTGATGTTTTTAATTGATTTATTATTAATTGATTTATAATGTTTGATGTTTTAATTGATTTATTATTAATTGACTTACAATGTATTGGTGATGTTTTTAATTTATTGATTATTAATTTATTTATAATGTTTTGATGATGTTTTAATTGATTTATTATTAATTTACTTATAATGTATTGATGATGTTTTAATTGATTATTAAATTCCTTGTAATGTATTGGTATTGGTGACTAATTTACTTATGTATTGGTGGTGTTTTTAATTGATGTATTATTAATTGATTTATAATGTCTTGATTATGTTTTAATTGATTTTTTATTCTTTACTTATTATGGTGATGTTTTTAATTGATTTATTATTAAATGATTTATAATGTTTGATGATGTTTTAATGGATTTATTATTAATTGACTTATAATGTATTGATGATGTTTTTAATTGATTTATTATTAATTGACTTATGTATTGTGATGTTTTTAATTGATTTATTATTAATTGACATGTAATGTTTTGGTGATGTTTTTAATTGATTTATTATTAATTGATTTATAAAGTTTGATGAAATTTGAATTGATTTATTATTAATTGACTTATAATGTATTGATGATGTTTTTAATTGATTTATTATTAATTGATTTATAATGTCTTGATGATGTTTTAATTGATTTATTATTCATTGACTTACAATGTATTGGTGATGTTTTTAATGTATTTATTATTAATTTACTTATAATGTATTGATTATGTTTTAATTGATTTATTATTAATTGACTTATATATTGGTGGTGTTTTTAATTGATTTATTATTAATTGATTTACAATGTATTGGTGATGTTTTTAATTGATTTATTATTAATTGATGTATAATGTTTGATGACGTTTTAATTGATTTATTATTAATTGACATGTAATGTTTTGGTGATGTTTTTAATTGATTTATCATTAATTGACTTATGTATTGGTGGTGTTTTTAATTGATTTATTATTGATTGATTTACAATGTATTGGTGATGTTTTTAATTGATTTATAATGTATTGATGATTTTTTTAATTGATTTATTATTAATTTACTTATAATGTATTGGTGATGTTTTTAATTGATTTATTATTAATTGATTTATGTTTGATTATGTTTTAATTGATTTATTATTAATTGACTTACAATGTATTGGTGATGTTTTTAATTGATTTATTATTGATTGATTTATAATGTCTTGATGATGTTTTCATTGATTTATTATTAATATACTTATAATGTATTGATGATGTTTTAATTGATTATTAAATTACTTGTAATGTATTAGTGATGTTTTTAATTGATTTATTATTAATTTACTTATAATGTATTGGTGATGTTTTTAATTGATTTATTATTAATTGATTTATAATGTTTGATGATGTTTTAATTGATTTATTATTAATTGACTTACAATGTATTGGTGATGTTTTTAATTGATTTATTATTGATTGATTTATAATGTCTTGATGATGTTTTCATTGATTTATTATTAATATACTTATAATGTATTGATGATGTTTTAATTGATTATTAAATTACTTGTAATGTATTGGTGATGTTTTTAATTGATTTATTATTAATTTACTTATGTATTGGTGGTGTTTTTAATTGATTTATTATTAATTGATTTATAATGTCTTGATTATGTTTTAATTGATTTTTTATTCTTTACTTATTATGGTGATGTTTTTAATTGATTTATTATTAAATGATTTATAATGTTTGATGATGTTTTAATTGATTTATTATTCATTGACTTATAATGTATTGGTGATGTTTTAATTGATTTATCATTAATTGACTTATAATGTATTGGTGATGTTTTTAATTGATTTATTATTGATTGACTTATAATGTATTGGTGATGTTTTTAATGGATTTATTATTGATTGACTTACAATGCATTTAATTCAGCACTGCATATGTTCATCAGTTCTTATCATTAAATAACTAATTAAAACTATCATGAACCTACCGCCAGAATGCAGCTGAGGTAGGCTCCAGCACCCCCCGCCACCCCGAAAGGGACAAGCGGTAGAAAATGGATGGATGGATGAATTAAATGATTTAAAATGTATCATATTTAAATAATTAATTAAATGTACTTTTATATGAAATACTATAATGACACATTTAATAAGTGTTTTTTAAATTAATTGACATAATTAGTAATAATGCAAAAATTATTAATCGGTCTAATTTTGTCCCATTTCACCCTCCATAATTGTACAAGCATATTACTTTTCTAATTTTTGTTGTGCAGAATATTTAAATAAGTATTTATTTTGTAATCAGCCTGACCTGCTATTGTACTGTCTCAGGTGTTAATAACCAATACTAATATTTGTTATTAACACTTTTTAAAAACATAAATACTATATGAATATTATCATAATTAGCACTTTTAAAAAAGATGTCATTGTGATGAAACATATTGGGTCATATTGTTGATATCTGCAGTACACAAGACAAATATATTCATAAAACGACATTAACATCATTAAAATTAATACAATAAGATTCAGTTTTGTGACGATTTACTTCCTGTTTACTCCCGGAGGTGATTGCGCAACATCACCTGCAGGTGTCTCAGGTGAGTCAGCTGCAGTCGAAGGTCACACACACTTCTTCTCAGCTGCGCCAAACTCTGCTGGGCTTTGCTCTCGGTGGGCGGAGCCTGACGAGCGACGGAGGCGGAACCTATTCTGTCGCTCATCGCAACTGTTGACCGAATAAGAGAGTAAAATATGTATATATATATATATATATATATATATATATATATATATATATATATATATATATATAT
>NC_084580.2:25460000-25482500 GCF_033978685.3 Nerophis lumbriciformis
GGATCACAGGACTTAATGACTACAGGCCGGTGGCGCTGACGTCTGTGGTCATGAAGTCCTTTGAGCGCTTGGTCCTGTCCCACCTCAAGGATATCACCGCCCCCCCCTCCTGGACCCACTGCAGTTCGCCTACAGAGCCAACAGGTCTGTGGATGATGCAGTGAACCTGGCCCTCCACTTCATCCTGGAGCATCTGGACTCCCCAGGAACCTACGCTAGGATCCTGTTTGTGGACTTCAGCTCTGCCTTCAACACCATCCTCCCTGGACTGCTACGAGACAAGCTCTACCAGCTCAGAATGCCCGACTCCCTCTGCAGTTGGATCAATGACTTCCTGACAGACCGAAGACAGCACGTGCGACTGGGGAATATTGTCTTGGACAGTCGAACCACGAACACCGGTACTCCTCAGGGCTGTGTACTCTCCCCCTGGTTCTTCTCCCTGTACACAAACTGCTGCACCTCCAGTCACCAGTCCGTAAAACTGCTCAAGTTTGCGGATGACACTACCCTCATCGGGCTCATCTCGGATGGCGATGAGACCGCCTACAGGAGAGAAGTGGACCGGCTGGCGTCCTGGTGCAGCCTCAACAACCTGGAGCTGAACGCCCAGAAAACAGTGGAGATGATCATGGACTTCAGGAAAGTCACAGCCCCACCATCCCCCCTCACCCTGATTGACTCTCTCACCCCCGTCTCCATTGTGGACTCCTTCCGTTTCTTGGGCACCACCATCACCCAGGACCTCAAGTGGGAGCCGACCATCAGCAGAGAAGGCCCAGCAGAGGATGTAATTTCTGCGGAAGCTGAGGAAACTTAAGGTGCCGACCGAGATGCTGGTGCAGTTTTACTCAGCCATCATGGAGTCCATCCTCACCTCCTCCGTCACCGTGTGGTTCCCCGGCGCCACAGTCCAGGATAAGCATGGACTGCAGCGCATGACACTACCCTCATCGGGCTCATCTCGGATGGCGATGAGTCCGCCTACAGGAGAGAAGTGGACCGGCTGGCGTCCTGGTGCAGCCACAACAACCTGGAGCTGAACGCCCAGAAAACAGTGGAGATGATCATGGACTTCAGGAAAGTCACAGCCCCACCATCCCCCCTCACCCTGATTGACTCTCCCACCCCCGTCTCCATTGTGGACTCCTTCCGTTTCTTGGGCACCACCATCACCCAGGACCTCAAGTGGGAGCCGACCATCAGCAGAGAAGGCCCAGCAGAGGATGTAATTCCTGCGGCAGCTGAGGAAACTTAAGGTGCCGACCGAGATGCTGGTGCAGTTTTACTCAGCCATCATGGAGTCCATCCTCACCTCCTCCGTCACCGTGTGGTTCCCCGGCGCCACAGTCCAGGATAAGCATGGACTGCAGCGCATGGTACGTGCTGCTGAGAAGGTGATTGGCTGCAAGCTCCCATCCCTCCAGGACTTGTTCTCCAGGGTTAGGGTTAGGGGTTAGGGTTAACCCTAACCCTAACCCTTTAACCCTAACCCTAACCCCTAACCCTAACCCTAAAATATGGTGATAATAACAAGTATTTGATGAAAAAGTACCTCTGAGCGTGGAAGGCGGTCATGTGACCCAGCGGTTCAGGGGGGGCGGGGCCAAAGTCCAGAAAGACGGAGGAGGAGGAGGAGGAGGAGCCACTGCCTCTTCTCCTGCTCATGGTCTCCATGGCAACGCCCTCACTTTCCCGCCTTGAAGGTGGCCGCCTGGAAGCCATCTTGTCCGCGGAGACCAGACCTAACCCCCCGATGATCTGATTGGCCGTCTTCACTTCTTTCACTCTTTGAGGGGAAGGGGGCGGGGTTTGGCTGGTGAAAGCAGGAAGTTGGCTGTCGACGTACTTCCTGTTTCCTCTTTGTCTGCCAGAAGAAAACATTTGAATGTACAGCAGAGAGCAGGGATAACTAGCGCTGCTAATCGCTAGCTGGCAACTGCAGCCATAACTGTTAGTTGCTAACTAGAGGGCTACTCGCTACCTGTCAACTACAGCGATAATCGCTAGCTAGTAACTAACTAGAGTGCTAATCGCTAGCCAGTAGATAGCGCCGCTAATCGCTAGCTGGCAACTACAGCGCTAACTGTTAGTTGCTAACTGGAGGGCTAATAATAAAAATAATCATGCCAACAATAATTATAATAATAATAATAATAATAATGCTACTAATAAAGTAAAAAAAATAAAAAAAATAATAATAATAATACAAAGAAAATAATAATGATAAAAATGAAAAATAGTCTATAATAATAATGATAATAAATATCATAATAATAAATTGATACTAATAATAATATAATAATAATGATAATAATAATACAAATAATAATTATGATGATAATAATACAAATAATATAAAAAAATATAATAATTGAAAAAATATGATAATAATAATAAAAATAAAATAGTAATCATAATAAATACAAAAATATATTTATGATGATAATAATAAACATAATAATAAAATAGTACTAATAATAATATAATCATAATAATATTAATAATGATGATAATATTATAAAAATAATAATTATGATAATAATAATACAAATAATAGTTATAATAATAATACATACAAAAATAAAATGATAGTAATCATAATAATAATACATATATAATAATAACTATGATAATAATAATAATAAAAATAGTACTAATAATATAATAACAATAATGTTAATAATAATTATAATAATAAAAATAACACATTATGATAATAATCCAAGTAATAATAAAAAATATAATAAGACAAAATAATAAGAATGATAATCATAATAATAATAATAATAGTTAATAATAATAATAGTGATCATAACAACAATAATAATAATAATAATGATGATCATAATAATTATCATAATCATTATAATAATTATGATAGTAAATATGACATTACAATAATAATCATAAAAATAACAATTATAATAAAATATGATAATAACAATAATAATTATGATAGTAATAAGTATGATAATATTAATAATATTAATAATAATGATAATAATCATAAATATAATATTAAAAATAACAATTATGATAATAATAATAATAATACAAATAATAATGATAATAATAATAATAATAATACCAAATATAATAATAATAATAATTACAAAAATAAATAAAGATAATCATAATAATAGTTAATAATAATAATAATAGTGATCATAACAACACTAATAATAATAATAACAATGATGATCATAATAATTATCATAACCATAATAATAATAATTATGATAATAAATATGATATTACAATAATAATCATAAAAATAACAATTATAATAAAATATAATAATAACAATAATAATTATGATAATAATAATTATGATAGTAATAAGTATAATAATGATAATAATAATTCTAATAATAATAATAATAGTACCTGTGTGAGGATTGTGTTTGTTGTTCCAAGGTGTCGGCGTGACCCGGTAGAGGTCTGATGGAGGCGTGGTACTGCTGCAGACCAGCGGAGACGCCAGAGAGCCCAGAGAGACCACAGTCCTGCACGTCTGCTGCCAGGGAAGAAGAAGAACTACTCGGGCAGGAAGCTAAGCTGCTGAGAGATTCTGGGTAATGTAGTCCTCCTTCTGCACGCAGCACTAGGGCCGTGGTCTTCTTCTTCTTGTTGTTGTTTACGTCTTCATCTGACACAACAATTATTGTTTTAGATACTTGGCGCCATCTTAGAAGCATGTTAACTTCTTTTATGTCATGCTAACATGTGCGTGCTAACATTTTATGCTAGCCTTTTTGCAAATTTTGCATGTTTATACCTACAAATCATGGGTTTTGATACTTGGTGCCATCTTAAAAGTACGCTAACTTCTTCTAAGGATTTTGATGCTTAACACCATCTTAGAAGTACGCTAAATTTTCCTATGTCATGCTAACGTTAGCTTGCTGAGATTTTAGGCTAGCATTTTTGCCAATTTTGTCTGGTTGAACCTAAAAAAAAATCATAGATTTTGGTACTTATTGCCATCTTAGAAGTACGCTAAATTTTCCTATGTCATGCTAACGTTAGCTTGCTGACATATTATGCTAGCATTTAGCTCATTTGTTTGGTTAATTTCGATACTTGGCGCCTTCTTAGAAGTACGCTAACTTCTTCTATGGATTTTGATGCTTAACGCCATCTTAGAAGTACGCTAAATTTTCCTATGTCATGCTAACATTAGCTTGCTAAAGTTTAATGCTAGAATTTTTGCCAATTTTGTATGTTTCGACCTAAAAATCATTGTTTTAGATACTTGGCGCCATCTTACAAGTACACTAAATTCTTCTATGGATTTTGATGCTTAACGCCATCTTAGAAGTACGCTAAATTTTCCCATGTCATGCTAATGTTAGCTTGCTGAGATTTTAGGCTAGCATTTTTGCCAATTTTGTCTGGTTGAACCTAAAAAAAAATCATAGATTTTGGTACTTATTGCCATCTCAAAAGTACGCTAAATTTTCCTATGTCATGCTAACGTTAGCTTGCTAAAGTTTAATGCTAGCATTTTTGCCAATTTTGTATGTTTCGACCTAAAAATCATTGTTTTAGATACTTGGCGCCATCTTACAAGTACGTTAAATTCTTCTATGGATTTTGATGCTTAACGCCATCTTAGAAGTACGCTAAATTTTACCATGTCATGCTAACGTTAGCTTGCTGAGATTTTAGGCTAGCATTTTTGCCAATTTTGTCTGGTTGAACCTAAAAAAAAATCATAGATTTTGGTACTTATTGCCATCTCAAAAGTACGCAAAATTTTCCTATGTCATGCTAACGTTAGCTTCCTTAACTTTAATGCCAATTTTGCATGTTTAGACCTAAAAATCATTGATTTTGATACTTGCCGCCATCTTAGAAGTATGTTAACTTATTTTATGTCATGCTAACATTTGCTTGCTAATGTTTTATGTTAGCATTTTAGCTCATTTGTCTGTTTAAACCTAAAAATCCTGGATTTGGATACTTGGTGCCATCTTGGAAGTAAGTTAACTTTTCCTACGCCATCATACCATCGTTAGCTTGCTAACGTTTTATGCTAGTGATTGTGCTACTTTTGCATGTTTAAATCTAAAAGTCATGGATTTTTATACTTGATGCCATCCTACTTGTTAACTTTTCCCATGTCATCACACTAATGTTAGCTCGTTAACTTTTTATGTTAGCCTTTCAGCTAATTCGGTTTAAACCTAAAAGGCTTGGATTTTTATACTTGGTGCCAACTTAGAAGTATGTTAACTTCTCTTGTTAGCAAGCTAACGTTTTATGCTAGCATTTTTGCAAATTGTATACTTACACACCTGAAATTCGTGGGTTTTCAGACATGTCTCCCTTTTGTAAGTATGCTAACTCTTCCTATTATAACAAAACAACGTTAGCATGCTAATGTTTTATGCTAGCATTTCCGCTAATTTTATACGTACACACCTAAAATTCATGGGTTTTCAGACATGTCTCCCTTTTGTAAGTATGCTAACTCTTCCTATTATAACAAAACAACGTTAGCATGCTAATGTTTTATGTTAGCATTTCCGCTAATTATATACGTACACACCTAAAATTCATGGGTTTTCAGACATGTCTCCCTTTCGTAAGTATGCTAACTGTTCTTATTCTAACAAAACAACGTTAGCATGCTAACGTTTTATGCTAGCATTTTCGCTAATGTTATACGTACACATTTAAAATTCATGGGTTTTCAGACATGACTCCCTTTTGTAAGTATGCTAACTGTTCTTATTCTAACAAAACAATATTAGCATGCTAACACTTTATGCTAGCATTTTTGCTAATTTTTTTACGTACACACCTAAAATTCATGGGTTTTCAGACATGACTCCCTTTTGTAAGTATGCTAACTCTTCCTATTATAACAAAACAACGTTAGCATGCTAACGTTTATGCTAGCATTTTCGCTAATGTTATACGTACACATTTAAAATTCATGGGTTTTCAGACATGACTCCCTTTCGTAAGTATGCTAACTGTTCTTATTCTAACAAAACAACGTTAGCATGCTAACGTTTTATGCTAGCATTTTCGCTAATTTTATACGTACACATTTAAAATTCATGGGTTTTCAGACATGACTCCCTTTTGTAAGTATGCTAACTGATCTTATTCTAACAAAACAACGTTAGCATGCTAACAATTTATGCTAGCATTTTTGCTAATTTTTTTACGTACACACCTAAAATTCATGGGTTTTCAGACATGTCTCCCTTTTGTAAGTATGCTAACTCTTCCTATTATAACAAAACAACGTTAGCATGCTAACGTTTTATGCTAGCATTTCCGCTAATTTTATACGTACACACCTAAAATTCATGGGTTTTCAGACATGTCTCCCTTTCGTAAGTATGCTAACTGTTCTTATTCCAACAAAACAACGTTAGCATGCTAACAATTTATGCTAGCATTTTTGCTAATTTTTTTACGTACACACCTAAAATTCATGGGTTTTCAGACATGTCTCCCTTTTGTAAGTATGCTAACTGTTCTTATTCTAACAAACCAACGTTAGCATGCTAACGTTTTATGCTAGCATTTTCGCTAATTTTATACGTACACATTTAAAATTCATGGGTTTTCAGACATGACTCCCTTTTGTAAGTATGCTAACTGTTCTTATTCTAACAAAACAACGTTAGCATGCTAACGCTGTATGCTAGCATTTTTGCTAATTTTTTTACGTACACACCTAAAATTCATGGGTTTTCAGACATGACTCCCTTTCGTAAGTATGCTAACTGTTCTTATTCTAACAAAACAACGTTAGCATGCTAACGTTTTATGCTAGCATTTTCGCTAATTTTATACGTACACATTTAAAATTCATGGGTTTTCAGACATGACTCCCTTTTGTAAGTATGCTAACTGTTCTTATTCTAACAAAACAACGTTAGCATGCTAACGTTTTATGCTAGCATTTTTGCTAATATTATACATACACACCTAAAATTTATGGGTTTTCAGACATGACTCCCTGTTGTAAGTATGCTAACTCTTCCTATTATAACAAAACAATGTTAGCATGCTAACGTTTTATGCTAGCATTTTTGCTAATTTTTTTACGTACACACCTAAAATTCATGGGTTTTCAGACATGACTCCCTTTTGTAAGTATGCTAACTCTTCCTATTATAACAAAACAATGTTAGCATGCTAACGTTTATGCTAGCATTTTTGCTAATTTTTTTACGTACACACCTAAAATTCATGGGTTTTCAGACATGACTCCCTTTTGTAAGTATGCTAACTCTTCCTATTATAACAAAACAACGTTAGCATGCTAACAGTTAGCATTTTCAATCTACAGCACAGGTAGCAGGCCCGTTGAAGAATGTATTTCTCACCAGGTTTGACGTCTCTCCTCTCCAGTATGGCGCTGCTGCCGCTCAGGCTGCCGGACCGCCCCGTCCCAGATAGCCGGTCCCTGAGCAAGGCAGTACTGCCCGCATCCGCCCCCGCCGCCAGGCCCGGGGAGCTCCTCCCACTGTAGGCCAACCTGGACGGCGAGGAGGGCATGGAGCGCACCATAGGGGGCGACATGGAGCTCTGCAGGGCGGCTCGGCCGGGCGATGACAGAGTGTGGACTGGACTGTGACTGCCGTACGCCACCTGCCACACAGCACATTATACTGATAAAGTGTCATGTTCCGTGCAAATTTTTATATATATATATGACTGGTATACACACATAATACACACTGACTGGTATACACACATAATACACACTGACTGGTCTACACACACAATACATACTGACTGGTATACACACATAATACACACTGACAGTGACATATATTTTGATACTTGCCACTAATTACAGTTAGCATTTTAGCATGCTAACATTAGCATGCTAACTTTTATTGAGCTTATTCAGCAGGTAAACACCTCAGCGTAATCTATTGTGTTACTTGACGAATGATAACTGTTAGCATTCTAACTATTGTTAGCATGCTAACATTAGCTTTTTTTTAGCTAATTTAGTAGGTATACACCGCAGTCATATTTTAGTGCTTGATGCATGCTAATGTTAGCAGGCTAGCATTTGAAACACATTTTTGGCGTACACACCTCAGAGTAATATATTTTGGCATTTGATGCATGTTACAGTTCGCATTTCAGCATGCTAACATTAGCATGCTAATTTTTATTGAGCTTATTCAGCAGGTAAACACCTCAGCGTAAGCTATTGTGTTACTTGATGAATGATAACTGTTAGCATGCTAATCAGCTAATATAGCAGGTATACACCTCAAATAATATATTTTGGCACTTGACGCTTGTTACAGATAGCATTTTAGCATGCAAATCAGCTAATGTAGCGGGTACACACCTCAGAGTAATATACTTTAGTACTTGATGCTTATTACAGTTAGCATTTTAGCAAGCTAATCAGCTAATATAGCAGGTACACACCTCAGAGTAATATACTTTAGTACTTGATGCTTATTACAGTTAGCATTTTAGCAAGCTAATCAGCTAATATAGCAGGTACACACCTCAGAGTAATATATTTTGGTACTTGATGCTTATTACAGTTAGCATTTTAGAATGCTAATCAGCTAATTTAGCAGGTACACACCTCAGAGTAATATATTTTGGTACTTGACGCGTGTTACAGTTAGCATTTTAGCATGCTAATGAGCTAATATAGCAGGTATACACCTCAGTATAATATATTTTGGTACTTGACGCACATTACAGTTAGCATTTTAGCATGCTAATCAGCTAATTTGGAAGGTATGCATCTCAATGACATATTTTCATACTTGATGCTTATTACAGTTAGCATTTTAGCAAGCTAATCAGCTAATATAGCAGGTACACACCTCAGAGTAATATACTTTGCTACTTGATACTTATTACAGTTAGCATTTTAGCATGCTAATCAGCTAATATAGCAGGTACACACCTCAGAGTAATATACTTTGCTACTTATTACAGTTAGCATTTTAGCATGCTAATCAGCTAATATAGCAGGTACACACCTCAGAGTAATATATTTTGGTACTTGACGCTTGTTACAGATAGCATTTTAGCATGCTAATCAGTTTATATAGCAGGTACACACCTCAGAGTAATATACTTTGGTACTTGACACTTGTTACAGTTAGCATTTTAGCATGCTAATCAGCTAATATAGCAGGTACACACCTCAGAGTAATATATTTTGGTACTTGACGCTTATTACAGTTAGCATTTTAGCATGCTAATCAGCTAATATAGCAGGTACACACCTCAGAGTAATATATTTTGGTACTTGACGCTTATTACAGTTAGCATTTTAGCATGCTAATCAGCTAATATAGCAGGTACACACCTCAGAGTAATATATTTTGGTACTTGACGCTTATTACAGTTAGCATTTTAGCATGCTAATCAGCTAATATAGCAGGTACACACCTCAGAGTAATATACTTTGGTACTTGACACTTGTTACAGTTAGCATTTTAGCATGCTAATCAGCTAATATAGCAGGTACACACCTCAGAGTAATATATTTTGGTACTTGACGCTTATTACAGTTAGCATTTTAGCATGCTAATCAGCTAATATAGCAGGTACACACCTCAGAGTAATATATTTTGGTACTTGACGCTTATTACAGTTAGCATTTTAGCATGCTAATCAGCTAATATAGCAGGTACACACCTCAGAGTAATATATTTTGGTACTTGACGCTTATTACAGTTAGCATTTTAGCATGCTAATCAGCTAATATAGCAGGTACACACCTCAGAGTGATATATTTTGGTACTTGACGCTTGTTACAGTTAGCATTTTAGCATGCTTATCAGCTAATTTAGCAGGTACACACCTCAGAGTAATATACTTTGGTACTTGATGCTTATTACAGTAAGCATTTTAGAATGCTAATCAGCTAATTTAGCAGGTACACACCTCAGAGTAATATATTTTGGTACTTGACGCTTGTTACAGTTAGCATTTTAGCATGCTAATCAGCTAATATAGCAGGTATACACCTCAGTATAATATATTTTGGTACTTGACGCACATTACAGTTAGCATTTTAGCATGCTAACCAGCTAATTTGGAAGGTATACATCTCAATGACATATTTTAATACTTGATGCTTATTACAGTTAGCATTTTAGCATGCTAATCAGCTAATATAGCAGGTGCACACCTCAGAATAATGTATTTTGGTACTTGACGCATATTACAATTAGCATTTTAGAATGCTAATCAGCTAATTTAGCAGGTACACACCTCAGAGGAATATATTTTGGTTCTTGACGCTTGTTACAGTTAGCATTTTAGCATGCTAATGAGCTAATTTAGCAGGTAAACACCTCAGAGTAATATATTTTGGTGCTTGACGTGTATTACAGTTAGCATTTTAGCATGCTTATCAGCTAATATAGCAGGTACACACCTCAGAGTAATATATTTTGGTACTTGATGCTTATTACAGTTAGCATTTTAGCATGCTAATCAGTTAATATAGCAGGTACACACCTCAGAGTAACATATTTTGGCACTTGACGCTTGTTACAGTTAGCATTTTAGCATGCTAATCAGCTAATTTAGCAGGTACACACCTCAGAGGAACATATTTTGGTGCTTGACGCGCATTACAGTTAGCATTTTAGCATGCTTATCAGCTAATTTAGCAGGTACACACCTCAGAGTACTATATTTTGGTACTTGACACTTGTTATAGTTAACATTTTAGCATCCTAACATTAGCATGCTAACTTTTATTGAGCCTATTCAGCAGGTAAACACCTCAGCGTAATCTATTGTGTTACTTGACGAATGATAACTGTTAGCATGCTAACGTTAGCTTTTTTAGCTAATTTTGTAGGCAGTCATATTTTAGTGCTTGAAGCATGCTAATGTTAGCGGGCTAGCATTTGAAACACATTTTTCGCGTACACACCTCAGCTAACTTATCAGGTATACATCTCAGTGTCATATATTTTGGTATTTCACTAATGCTAACTGTAAAGATTCTATCGTTAGCATGCTCCCTTTATGAACTCGATGTGCTCATTTGTTACTTGACTATCTGTCCAGCGTGCTAACTGTTAGCATTTTGGATCGGCTTTGGATTTTCAGCATTCACTTGAAATTTACCCATAAAAAAAATATGAATTTGGACACCCCTGCACGTCTCTGCATCCCGTGGTCCTGATCGGAAGGCATTTTGGCAAGTAAAGCCTACTACTGATGACATCTTCCATGGTCAAAGTCTTGCATGAAAAGGCTTTGTTGTGCTTCTAGAAGTTGTTAGGAGACGGAGTGACTCACCCGTCCTTCTGCGGCGGCGGGCCGGGCGTGGCGGTTGAACACGTGTGATGGATCTTTGTGATAAACCTTCAGACATGAGCGGGATGTGATGTTTCTGGAAGCAAACAAGACACGCTGTGACACGTCCGTGTTGAGGCAACGTTTGTCGGCGGCTTGAGAGACAAAACCATTAAGAAGTCACACAGGGTTATTGCAAAGTGCAGTTTAACCGTATGCTAACTCCAAAATTCCCACATTAAACTACACAATTAGTTGAAAACGTTAGTAGCATGCTAACACAAGAGACTATAGCTTACTTCCAAGATGGCGGCAAGTATCAAAAAACAAATTTTTTTTTTTTACATATAAAATTAGCTTAAAAGCTAGCATAAAATTTTAACATGCTAACATCAGCTTGCTAATATAAGAGATGTTAGCACATTGCCAAAATGGTGCCAAGTATCTAAATTCACGATTTTTAGGTTTAAAACTACAAAATGACCTAAAGAGTTAGCATAAAACTTTAGCATGCTAACATTAGCATGCTAATACAAGTGACTATAGCTTACTTCCAAGATGGCGGCAAGTATCAAAAACCATAATTTTTACAAATAAAATTAGCTTAAAAGCTAGCATAAAATTTTAACATGCTAACATCAGCTTGCTAATATAAGAGATGTTAGCACATTGCCAAAATGGTGCCAAGTATCTAAATTCACGATTTTTAGGTTTAAAACTACAAAATGACCTAAAGAGTTAGCATAAAACTTTAGCATGCTAACATTAGCATACTAATACAAGAGACGTTAGCATACTTCTAAGATGGCGCCAAGTATCCAAAACCATCATTTTTAGGTTTAAACATACACAATTAGTTGAAAACGTTAGTAGCATGCTAATACAAGAGACTATAGCATACTTCCAAGATGGCGGCAAGTATCAAAAAACAAATTTTTTTTTACATATAAAATTAGCTTAAAAGCTATCATAACATTTTAACATGCTAACATCAGCTTGCTAATATAAGAGATGTTAGCACATTGCCAAAATGGTGCCAAGTATCTAAATTCACGATTTTCAGGTTTAAAACTACAAAATGACCTAAAAAGTTAGCATAAAACTTTAGCATGCTAACATTAGCATACTAATACAAAAGACGTTAGCATACTTCTAAGATGGCGCCAAGTATCCAAACCATAATTTTTAGATTTAAACATACACAATTAGTTGAAAACGTTAGTAGCATGTTAATACAAGAGACTATAGCATACTTCTAAGATGGCGCCAAGTATCCAAAACCATAATTTTTAGGTTTAAACATACACAATTAGTTGAAAGCGTTAGTAGCATGTTAATACAAGAGACTATAGCATACTTCCAAGATGGCGGCAAGTATCAAAAGTCATAATGTTTAGGTGTAAACATACAAAATTAGCTAAACAGCTAGCATAAAACCTTACCATGCTAATGTCCGCATGATGGCATAGGACAAGTTAGCGTACTTCTAAGATGGCACCAAGTATTAAAATGCACTGTCTTTAGGTGTAAACCTACAACATTTAGTACAAAAGCATGCATAAAACGTTAGCATGCTAATACCAGAGACGTTAGCATACTTCCAAGATGGCGCCAAGTATCCAAAACCATGATTTTTAGCTTGAAGCATACACAATTAGTTGAAAACGTTAGTAGCATGCTAATACAAGAGACTATAGCATACTTCCAAGATGGCGGCAAGTATAAAAAAAACATAATTTTTTTTACATATAAAATTACCTTAAAAGCTAGCATAAAATGTTAACATGCTAACATCAGCTTGCTAATATAAGAGATGTTAGCGCATTGCCAAAATGGTGCCAAATATCTAAATTCACGATTTTTAGGTTTAAAACTACAAAGTTACTTCAAAAAGTTAGCATGAAACTTAGCATGCTAACATTAGCATACTAATACAAGATATGTTCCAAGATGGCGCCACATATCAAAAGTCATGATTTTTAGGTGTAAACATACAAAATGAGCTAAAAAGTTAGCATAAAACTTTAGCATGCTAACATTAGTATACTAATATAAGATATGTTAGCATACTTCCATGATGGCGCCAAGTATCAAAAGTCATGATTTTTAGGTTTAAAACTAAAATGAGCTAAAAAGTTAGCATACAACTTTAGCATGCTAACATTAGCATACTAATATAAGATATGTTCCAAGATGGCGCCAAGTATCTAAATTCATGATTTTTAGGTGTAAACATACAAAATGAGCTAAAAAGTTAGCATACAACTTTAGCATGCTAACATTAGCATACTAATAAAAGATATGTTAGCATACTTCCAAGATGGCGCCAAGTATCAAAAGTCATGATTTTTAGGTATAAACATACAAAATGAGCTAAAAAGTTAGCATAAAATTTTAGCATGCTAACATTAGCATACTAATATAAGATATGCTAGCATACTTCCAAGATGGCGCCAAGTATCAAAAGTCATCATTTTTAGGTGTAAACATACAAAATGAGCTAAAAAGCTAGCATAAAACTTTAGCATGCTAACATTAGCATACTAATATAAGATATGTTCCAAGATGGCGCCAAGTATCAAAAGTCATGATTTTTAGGTGTAAACATACAACATTAGCTAAAAAGTTAGCATAAAATTTTAGCATGCTAACATTAGCATACTAATATAAGATATGCTAGCATACTTCCAAGATGGCGCCAAGTATCAAAAGTCATCATTTTTAGGTGTAAACATACAAAATGAGCTAAAAAGCTAGCATAAAACTTTAGCATGCTAACATTAGCATACTAATATAAGATATGTTCCAAGATGGTGCCAAGTATCAAAAGTCATGATTTTTAGGTGTAAACATACAAAATGAGCTAAAAAGTTAGCATACAACTTTAGCATGCTAATATTAACAAACTAATATAAGATATGTTAGCATACTTCCAAGATGGCGCCAAGTATCAAAAGTCATGATTTTTAGGTGTAAACATACAAAATGAGCTAAAAAGTTAGCATAAAACTTTAGCATGCTAACATTAGTATACTAATATAAGATATGCTAGCATACTTCCAAGATGGCGCCAAGTATTAAAAGTCATCATTTTTAGGTGTAAACATACAAAATGAGCTAAAAAGCTAGCATAAAACTTTAGCATGCTAACATTAGCATACTAATATAAGATATGTTCCAAGATGGCGCCAAGTATCAAAAGTCATGATTTTTAGGTATAAACATACAAAATGAGCTAAAAAGTTAGCATACAACTTTTGCATGCAAACATTAGCATACTAATATAAGATATGTTAGCATACTTCCAAGATGGCGCCAAGTATCAAAAGTCATCATTTTTAGGTGTAAACATACAAAATGAGCTAAAAAGTTAGCATACAACTTTAGCATGCTAACATTAGCATACTAATATAAGATATGTTCCAAAATGGCGCCAAGTATCAAAAGTCATGATTTTTAGGTGTAAACACATTAGCTAAAAAGATAGCATAAAACTTTAGCATGCTAATATTAGCATACTAATATAAGATATGTTAGCATACTTCCAAGATGGCGCCAAGTATCAAAAGTCATGATTTTTAGGTGTAAACATACAACATTAGCTAAAAAGTTAGCATAAAACTTTAGCATGCTAACATTAGCATACTAATATAAGATATGCTAGCATACTTCCAAGATGGCGCCAAGTATCAAAAGTCATCATTTTTAGGTGTAAACATACAAAATGAGCTAAAAAGTTAGCATAAAACTTTAGCATGCTAACATTAGCATACTAATAAAAGATATGTTAGCATACTTCCAAGATGGCGCCAAGTATCAAAAGTCATCATTTTTAGGTGTAAACATACAAAATGAGCTAAAAAGTTAGCATAAAACTTTTGCATGCTAACATTAGCATACTAATATAAGATATGTTCCAAGATGGCGCCAAGTATCAAAAGTCATGATTTTTAGGTGTAAACATACAACATTAGCTAAAAAGTTAGCATACAACTTTAGCATGCTAATATTAACAAACTAATATAAGATATGTTAGCATACTTCCAAGACGGTGCCAATTATCAAAAGTCATCATTTTTAGGTTTAAAACTATAAAATTACCTAAAAAGTTAGCATACAACTTTAGCATGCTAACATTAGCATAGTAATATAAGATATGTTCCAAAATGGCGCCAAGTATCAAAAGTCATCATTTTTAGGTTTAAAACTACAAAATGAGCTAAAAAGTTAGCATAAAATTTTAGCATGCTAACATTAGCATACTAATATAAGATATGCTAGCATACTTCCAAGATGGCGCCAAGTATCAAAAGTCATGATTTTTAGGTGTAAACATACAAAATGAGCTAAAACTTTAGCATAAAACTTTAGCATGCTAACATTAGCATGCTAATATGTTAGCATGAAATGTCTGACCTGACGTCCTCCAGGTGGAAGTAGAGGTTGCGGCGAGCGTCTTTGATGTAGACGGCCATGTTGGGAGACTTTAGCATGTTGGCGGTGAGCTGCTGAGGGAAAGCCGCCAGAAAGAGGTCGTGCAGGTCCTGGTCCCTGCTGATCTCTGTGGGCACGTGGACCTGCTTGGTCTGGTCTCCATACTGCAGGTACAGCACACCTGGAACAGGTAGCACATACTGATAACTAACTCACATTGGAAATGCCATATACATGCAACGGATTAGCATTAGCGCTTTTACATGGCGATTGTGTTGATGAAAAGTACAATCCAACCTGCTGCTGCGTAATAAGTACAACACTTGCAGTGTAAACACTTTTTAGGGCGCAACAAAGGACAAGACGGGCACATTCAACTTAAAGGCAAAGACTACTTCCTCAAAATGCTGTTTCTAATTGATTTCTTCCAGTACACCACATGTACTACTACTAGTACTACTACTAGTATCACTACTAGTACCACTACTAGTACCACTACTAGTACTAGTAGTAGTACTAGTAGTGGACTTCCTTGTCCTCACCAAGCGGCTCCTGGTCTTGGTTGCCGGATCGTCCCACAGGCAGACTAGACCTGGACCTGCAGCCCCTGGAGAAAGGGACCGTCTGCCAGTCTCCATCACTCATGTCTGCGTCACACCGACCCTCAGGGGCCACGGGGCCCCACATCTGCAGGGGACAAACACAAACATACAATAGTTATACAATTAATATTAATAATAATAATAATAATAATAATAATAATATTAATAATAACAATAGTAATAATATTAATGGTCATAGTAATATTAATAATAAATATAATAATAATAATAGTGATGATAATAATAGTAATAGTCATAATAATAATAATATCAATAGTCATAATAATAATAATAATAATAATAATGACAATAATAGTAGTAGTAGTTATAGTATTAATGATAATGATAGTAATAATAATAATAATAGTGATAATAATAATACAAATAATAGTAGTAATAATATTAATAATAATAATAGTAATAATGTTAAAAGTAATAATAATAATAGTAATAATACTATTACTAATAATAATTGTAATAATATTAATAGTAATACAATTAATAGTAATAATAATGATAGTTATAATGGTAAAATAATAATAATATTAATAATGATATTCATAATAATAGTGATAATAATAAGAATGATACAAATAGTAGTGTTAATAATAATATTAATGGTCATAGTAATATTAATGATAAATATAATAATAATAATAGTGATGATAATAATAGTAATAGTAATAATATTCTCAATATTAATAGTCATAATAATAATAATAATAATAATGACAATAATAGTAGTAGTTATAGTATTAATGATAATGATAGTAATAATAATAATAATAATGATAATAATAATACAAATAATAGTAGTAATAATAATAATAATAGTAATAATGTTAATAGTAATAATAATAATAGTAATAATACTATTAATAATAATAATTGTAATAATATTAATAGTAATACAATTAATAGTAATAATAATGATAGTTATAATGGCAAAATAATAATAATATTAATAATGATATCATTCATAATAATAGTGATAATAATAATAATGATACAAATAGTAGTGTTAATAATAATAGTAGTAATAATACTACTACTAGTAATAATAGTAATATTAATAATAATAGTAATAATAATAATAGTAATAAAATTGTATATTATTATTATATTATATATTATTATATTAATATATTCCGATCAGGACCACGGGATGCAGAGACGTGCAGGGGTGTCCAAATGCATATTTTTTTTATGGGTAAATTTCAAGTGAATGCTGAAAATCCAAAGCCGATCCAAAATGCTAACAGTTAGCACGCTGGACAGATAGTCAAGTAACAAATGAGCACATCGAATAATAATATTATTACTATTAATAGCAATAGTAATAATAGTAAAACAGTTAATAATAATATTAGTAATAATATTAGTATTAATAGTAATAGTTATCATGATAATAAAAGGCATCTTGAAAGGATACTAACTCTTCTCACGTTAGCATGCTAAAATTAGCATGCTATTGTTTTATTTGAACATTTTAGCAATTTTTTTCCCCCATTTAAACCCAAGAATCGTGGATTTTCATGCTCGTCGCCATCTTGAAATGATGCTAACTTTTCTCATGCTAGCATGCAAACGTTAGCACGCTAACGTTATCTGCTAGCTAATTTGACGAAACCTAAAAATCAGGGATTTTGATACTTGGTGACATAATGTAAGTATGCTAACCGCTTGTTTGTTGGCATGCTAACATTAAAATGTTACTACGCTAACATATTTTTTTCTTTAAGCTAGTTTTGTCTTTTGCCCTGAAAACAACTGCCTAAAAAGCAGCAATGTGCTTGTAGTGCCCTCTAGTGGCTATACAACATCAATACAGTGTTGGTTTGACCTTTTGGAGGCTAATCTTCCAAGAAACAATTGATAAAAAATGATTTTGTGTTATTAAAAACAAGATGTCCGTGCTAAAGCGTATTAGTCTGCGAATACACGCATGACTTTTTGGCGTACACAACATTTAATAGCTGCCAAGACATTTCTAATCAAACAGCAGACAGCTGTCACCTTGAATTAGGACAACGTTCATGCTGCAGTTCAGTTAGCATAACGTGTCGACAAACACGCTAACATGACATGTCAACAAATGCTGCCTGCCCTGAGAAAATAACACTAAACTAAACGGGTGACGTTAAAATGTCTCCGAGTACTTTTAAAGCACACAAGAAAGATAATGTATATTATATTATTAGAACAAGTGTCACAATGTAGCACCGATATTTTTACGATATCTTTTTGAAGCGTAATGATAATCCCTCATCGTCTCTCATTTACCAACAAAAATCCCCGTTATAAATCGCTCTCAACTCATTCCCAATTTGGTTAACAAAAGTGAGGATAAACTTCGTACAATATGTCGGAACATACGTGAATGTTTACGATGGACAAGCACTTTTCAAGCGTAAAAAACACAGAGAATGTCTGCAACTTAAGAAAATCACAAAAATCCCTGCTATAAATCACTCTCAACTCCTTCCAAAGATGCATAGTAAAATTGAGGATAAACTTCGTACAATATGTCGGAAAATACGTGAATGTTTATGATGGACAAGCACTTTTCAAGTGTAAAACACACATAGAGAATGTCTGTAACTTTTGAAAGTCACAAAAATCACCGCTATAAATCACTCTAAACTCTTCCCCAATTTGAGTAACAAAAGTGAAGATAAACTTCGTACAATATATCGGAACATACGTGAATGATTACAGTGAAAAAATACTTTTCACTCGTTAAACGTGCGTAAAAAGTCTGTAACTTTAGAAAATCACAAAAATCCCCGATATAAATCGCTCTAAACTCCTCCCAAAGTGGCATAACAAAAGTGAGGATGAACTTCGTACAATAGGTCGGAACATACGTGAATGTTTACGATGGACAAGCACTTGTCCATCGACATAGAGAATGTCTGCAACTTTAGAAAATCACAAAAATCACCGCTATAAATCATTCTAAACTCTTCCCCAATTTGAGTAACAAAAGTGAAGATAAACTTCGTACAATATATCGGAACATACGTGAATGATTACAGTGAAAAAATACTTTTCACTCGTTAAACGTGCGTAAAAAGTCTGTAACTTTAGAAAATCACAAAAATCCCCGATATAAATCGCTCTAAACTCCTCCCAAAGTGGCATAACAAAAGTGAGGATGAACTTCGTACAATAGGTCGGAACATACGTGAATGTTTACGATGGACAAGCACTTGTCCATCGACATAGAGAATGTCTGCAACTTTAGAAAATCACAAAAATCACCGCTATAAATCATTCTAAACTCTTCCCCAATTTGAGTAACAAAAGTGAAGATAAACTTCGTACAATATGTCGGAACATACGTGAATGATTACAGTGAAAAAATACTTTTCACTTGTTAAACGTGCGTAAAAAGTCTGTAACTTTAGAAAATCACAAAAATCCCAGCTATAAATCACTCACAACTCCTTCCAGAGTTGCATAACGAAAGTGAAAATAAACTTCGTACGATAAGTCGGAACATACATGAATGTTTACGATGGACAAGCACTTGTCCAGCGTAAAACACACATAGAGAATGTCTGCAACTTTAGAAACTCTCAAAAATCACCGCTATAAACCACTCTAAACTCTTCCCCAATTTGAGTAACAAAAGTGAAGATAAACTTCGTACAATATTTCGGAACATACGTGAATGATTACAATGAAAAAATACTGTTCACTTGTTAAACATGCAGAAAAAGTCTGCAACTTTAGAAAATCACAAAAATCCCTGCTATAAATCGCTCTAAACTCCTCCCAAAGTGGCATAACAAACGTGAGGATGAACTTTGTACGATATGTCGGAACATACGTGAATGTTTACGATGGACACGCACTTTTCAAGCATAAAACACACAGAGAATGTCTGCAACTTTAGAAAGTCACAAAAATCACCGCTATAAATCACTGTCAACTCCTCCCAAAGTTGCATAACAAAAGTAAAGATAAACTTCGTACAATAAGTCGGAACATGCGTGAATTTTTACGATGGACAAGCACTTGTCCAGCGTAAAACACACATAGAGAATGTCTGCAACTTTTGAAAATCACAAAAATCACCGCTATAAATCACTCTCGACTCTTCCCCAATTTGAGTAACAAAAGTGAAGATAAACTTCGTATAATATGTCGGAACATACGTGAATGATTACTATGAAAAAACACTTTTCACTTGTTAAACATGCAGAAAAAGTCTGCAACTTTAGAAAATCACAAAAATCGCCGCTATAATTCACTCTCAACTCCTCCCAAAGTTGGATAACAAAAGTGAGGATAAACTTCGTACAATAAGTCGGAACATACGTGAATGTTTACGATGAACAAGCCCTTTTCAAATGTAAAACACATGTAGAAAATGTTTGCAACTTTAGAAAATCACAAGAATCCCCGCTATAAATCACTCTAAACTCCTTCCAAAGTTGCATAGTAAAAGTGAGGATAAACTTCGTACAATATGTCGGAACATACGTGAATGTTTATGATGGACAAGCACTTTACAAGTGTAAAACACACATAGAGAATGTCTGTAACTTTTGAAAGTCACAAAAATCCCCGCTATAAATCACTCTAAACTCTTCCCCAATTTGAGTAACAAAAGTGAAGATAAACTTCGTACAATATTTCGGAACATACGTGATTGATTACAATGAAAAAATACTGTTCACTTGTTAAACATGCAGAAAAAGTCTGCAACTTTAGAAAATCACAAAAATCCCTGCTATAAATCGCTCTCAACTTTTGCCAAAGTTGCATAACAAAAGTGAAGATAAACTTCGTACAATATGTCGGAACATACGTGAATGTTTACAATGGACAAGCACTTTTCAAGCGTAAAAAAAACAGAGAACGTCTGCAACTTAAGAAAATCAAAAAATCCCTGCTATAAATCACTCTCAACTCCTCCCAAAGTTGCATAACAAACGTGAGGATGAACTTTGTACAATATGTCGGAACATACGTGAATGTTTACGATGGACACGCACTTTTCAAGCGTAAAACACACATAGAGAATGTCTGCAACTTTAGAGAGTCACAAAAATCCCCGCTATAAATCACTGTCAACTACTCCCAAAGTTGCATAACAAAAGTAAAGATAAACTTCGTACAATAGGTCGGAACATACGTGAATGTTTATGATGGACAAGCACTTTTCAAGCGTAAAACACACATAGAGAATGTCTGCAACTTTTGAAAATCACAATAAACTATAATTCACTCACAACTCCTCCCAAAGTTGCATAGCAAAAGTGAGGATAAACTTCGTACAATATGTCGGAACATACGTGAATGTTTATGATGGACAAGCACTTTTCAAGTGTAAAGCACACATAGAGAATGTCTGCAACTTAAGAAAATCACAAAAATCACCGCTATAAATCACTCTCAACTCCTTCCAAAGTTGCATAACAAAAAGGAAGATAAACTTCGTACAATAAGTCGGAACATAGGTGAATATTTACGATGGACAAGCACTTTTCCAGCGTAAAACACACACAGAGAATGTCTGCAACTTTTGAAAATCACAAAAATCACCGCTATAAATCGCTCTAAACTCCTTCCAAAGTTGCATAACAAAAGTGAAGATAAACTTCGTACAATATGTCGGAACATACGTGAATGATTACAATGAAAAAATACTTTTCACTTGTTAAACGTGCGTAAAAAGTCTGCAACTTTAGAAAATCACAAAAATCCCCGCTATAAATCGCTCTAAACTCCTCCCAAAGTGGCATAACAAAAGTGAGGATAAACTTCGTACAATATGTCGGAACATGCGTGAATGTTTACGATGGACAAGCACTTGTCCATCGACATAGAGAATGTCTGCAACTTTTGAAAATCACAAAAATCACCGCTATAAATCACTCTAAACTCTTCCCCAATTTGAGTAACAAAAGTGAAGATAAACTTCGTACAATATGTCGGAACATACGTGAATGATTACAATGAAAAAATACTTTTCACTTGTTAAACGTGCGTAAAAAGTCTGTAACTTTAGAAAATCACAAAAATCCCTGCTATAAATCGCTCTAAACTCCTCCCAAAGTTGCATAACAAAAGTAAGGATAAACTTCGTACGATATGTCGGAACTTACGTGAATGTTTACGATAGACAAGCACTTTTCAAGTGTAAAACACGCGTAGAGAATGTCTGCAA